>NC_056750.1:45881727-46181727 GCF_019279795.1 Protopterus annectens
GGTCCATGACTATCGCACCATAGTGGAGGACATAGCTTGTTTTTTATGTCCTCCACTGTGCTGCGGTGTTTTCGGTGAAGTGCACTTATGCAAAAGTTCACTTTCGTTAAAGTGAACTTTCGCAGAAGTGAGGCTTCCTATTACAAGTTCGAAGTAGTGAACTTTCATTTTTGTAATAAGAATCCATATGTATATATATATATATATATATATATATATATGTATTTCCTTTTAATATATAAATAATCAACAAAAAACTTTTTAGTGTATCAACTTCCTGTCTTTAAGAAAAGGTTTCAGACTAATAGAATCATTCAACCCAAAACTTTTATCAGCTTGTAGCCGTATTATCCATTTTTGTTCAGCTTTTTCGGTAGTATTGTTGATGTCTCTCATCCTTATATCAGGATATATAACTTGCATCACAGTAAACTGAAACGTATGTTTCTTTCCTGCCTGTATGGTGTGTTTGGCCAGTGCACGTCTTGTATCTTCTATTCGTGTATAGTACAAGTGTTCTCTAATTCTATCTTTTAACTGCCAAATAGTTTTCCCTACATAAAACTTGGGGCATTGTGTGCAACAGGCCAGATAAACAACATTACTTGTACTACAAGTAGCAGAGCATGAGAACTTAAATTCTCTCAATGTCTCAGGATGAACAAAAACTTGATTTACAGGTATATAGCTGCAATAATTACACCTACTGCAGCTATATGTACCTGTTCTACTCTGCCTAACATTTTCCGTTGGTGTTCTAAATTCATATATAAATTTATTGCAGGAGACTCACAGATATTCCCAATTAATAAGATGAATTAATAAAAAATGCATTTAGTAAAATGTCAAGCATGATGTAAAATGAAAATAAAATCTATAATAAAAATATAGTTATATTGTTGTATTATAAATTTATATACGAATTTAGAATGTTTTAAGTGTTTTTATACAATATATGACTCTATGCTGCTAGTTCTTAAATTTATATATTTTCATGAAATATACTATATATTTTAAGTATTTAATGGAATATTTATATAATGGTAACGTTTTTAATTTATTTATACACATCCATCTTTTAGGAATTACAATTTGTATGGTGGAAATGTATTTATGGTGTTATGGAGGACTGAGCATTTTTGAACATTTGGAATTGCTGTTTTAAATTCTAATTGGATTTAATTAATTGCCAATTAATTTAAGGGAAAGACTATATGAAAGCAATCTTTTAGATGTATTGGTTAATCTGATGAAGTCGAGAAGGTGACGAAAACGCAGTGTGCGATTTTTTACTAAGGCGTTCATAGGTTCATAGGTTCATAGGTTCATACTAGGCTATCTGCCCGAGGGCATTTACAAGCCTAGCCCATCGTTTTGTGGCTTACGCCACCCCTTTAGTATGGGGAACTATACCCATTATTTTGCTGTGCCTATAGCCATTATTTTGCTGTGCCTCTGTCGAGCAGTGACACTGAGGTAATCCCTGGGGTATATCTGCAATCTCCCATCCATTGGTCAAGATTTCTCTTGAACAAGGCCAGCGAGGTGCTCTGCCTCACATATACTGGGATTTTGTTCCACAGCATAGGGAGTCTTTGGGTGATGAATCTATCCCTCCAGCACGTCCTATTAATAGCCGTGTCGAGGTTTAAGTCTCCCGCCCTTGTGGCTCTGATGGATCTAGATTTTTTGAGGTGAAGCATATTCATCAAATCTGGGTTTGACATGGCCTTGTATGTTAGGCAAAGGTCACCTCTGAGCAAGCGGTGGCGACTGAATAGAGCTGGAGTTCTTTCAGTCAGGCAGCATAGGACAGACTTTTGAGACCCTTTATCCTTTTGGTGAGGAACTTTTGTGGCCTCTCCAGCTGCTGCAAGTGTCGGGTCAGATACATTCCGAATGGGGCACTGTACTCAATCATTGGTCTGATGAGTGATGAGTAAAGGGAGACTATGACCTCCCTTGATCTAGATGAAAATCCCTTCATGATAAGGTGGGCAATGTAGAAGGTCTTCCTAACTACTTTAGCTACATGGGTGTCGAATGACAGACTACTATCAACCTGGGTCCCCAGGTCCCTGATAACTTCTTCTGTGCTCAGTGGATTGCCACCTATTTGGTAGCTAGGGGTAACCTTGTTTTTCCCGAAGGGTATGACTATGCATGTTTTGGCATTTAACTTTAGGCCATGGCTCTGGCACCAGTTATCTGTTTCTGTGAGACCCTTCTGAAGGATATCTGTGTCAGATGTGTTTTCTACTATGGCCAGTTTGCAGTCATCTGCAAACTTTGTCAGCCATAACCCTCCTGTGTTTGCTTGTACTGAAAAGTAGATGCCAAACAAGAGTGGGCCCAGGACTGAGCCCTGTGGGACACCACTTGTGACAGGCTTTGAGTCTGACATGGCGCCAGCAACTCTGACCCTGTGGGTTCTGTCACTCAGCCAGTTTGCAACCCATCTTGTGATGTATGGGTTAACATTTAAGCTGATGAGTTTTTCAATGATACCAGAGTGGGGTATTGTATCGAAGGCCTTCGCCAGATCGAGGTAGGCTGTATGGACTGCCTTTCCCTCATCAATGGCTTTGGTGACTGTTTTGAAAAAGTCAACCAAGTTTAAAAGGCATGATCTGCCTTTGACAAAGCCAAACTAGGTTGGATCCAAAGTCTGCAAATTCCCTATGTCTTTATTTATGAGGTCCATTATGATCCTCTCCATAGCTTTGCAGATAAGGCTTGTCAAGCTAATGGGCGGTCATTTCCAGGGCGGGTGGAGGCACCGCCTTTGTGAAGTGGGACCACAGTTGCAGTGTGCCACTCCCTGGGTACGTATCCAGAGGTAAGACTTTGATTAAACAGCTGTCCTAGCTGTGGGTTTAATTCCTCATTGAGTTCGTGGAGCACACAGCCGGGTCACCACCAGGTCGCATGGTGGCTGTGGTTTTTGCTTTGGAAGGAGCAGTTCTCACTTGGGTTGGAGATGTTTGGGGGCTGCAATCGCTTTGGTATAGATATCTCTCCTTTTGGGGAGGGTAGAAGTTTGCACTGAACCTGTCAGCCAGTATGTTGGCAATGTCTGTAGGATCAGTAATCTTCACATCATTTTGAACTAGTTCTGAGCATATCTGGGAGTTTCCTCCCAGGTTTCTAACATAGCTAAAGAAGGCCTTATGATTGTCTTTTGAGTCTTTAGCTATTTTTCTCTCAAAATTTGCTTTGGATGATTTTATGAGAGCTCTTAGTTTTTACTTATAGTGATCAAGGGTGTCTTACCTTTTAAGGATTTTGCTCTATCTTGTAGTAGCTTCCTCCTTTTGTTGTAGAGTTTGTTTATGGCTGGGGTCCACCAGACTGACACTTGCCTTTGGTACAAAGAGTCTTTGTTTTGCTTGGGATTGCCTTATCCATGCAGTCCTGCAGGTGCTGGTAGAAGGCATTTGTAAGTGATTCAGCGGCTTGAGTACTGTTTTCTGCCGGCTCGGGGGCCTTAAAGGAGACCACACTAGTCTTTAGAAGTGTGAAGTCGGCTTTCAAGAAGTTCTTTACTGTGGTCTTTTTTATTTCAGGTGGGGGTGGGATGAGGACCTCCAGCGAGATTAGTTGTGATCTGATCTCACCAGTGAGGGTATACTTCGGTGTTGAACATTGTGCTCCCATGTTCGTGATGATGAGATCAAGTATGTTATCTCCTCTTGTGGGGATGGTGACTAGTTGTTCCATGGCATTTGAGTTTATGAATTCCAGGAACTTTTGGGCTAGGGTGTTTGGGCTTGAGTATTGTTCCCAGTCTATATTAGGGTAATTGAAGTCACCTGGTATGATGGTGTTTGGTGATACATTTATCCTCTAGTGTTTTCAGGAAGGCCATGAGGTTCCTGAGTTTGTGAGGGTGGCCTGTAACATGCTACAATTTGCAGAGCAGTCTTGCCTATGGTTAATTGCACCTGGATGGTCTCTGATGCATCGTGCGTTGCCACCAGTCTTGAGGTGTGGGTGTCCTTGATGAATATGGATACCCACCCTCCTTTCTTGGTATTGTCCGGATTTTGGGGCGGAGCATGATATGAGGTAAAACCTGATAGTGCTGGGGTGCTCTCAGGAGCCTTGCACCAGGTTTCTGTCACAGCACAGACATCGATGTTCTCCATACTGAGAAGGGCCTTGAGTGCGTGCATTTTGAGATTTAGACTTCTGGCATTGAGCAGCATTACCCTTAGTTTTTTCCTTTTTGTGTTCTAGGGTGGTAGGTTTAGAATTTGAGCCTTGCCTAAAAAGGCACTATGGGGGTGGCAAGAGCCTTTGCCAATATCCGGAATCCCAGGGTGACAGGTGCAAGCCGTCCCTTCTTGAAGCAACATGGCTTGTCCAGCATGTCATCCCAGGCAGACAGACACTGGATCCCCTTTGAATGACACCAGTGTTTAAGCCAATTGTTAAAGCTGATCATCTTATCTCTGTATTGTGGCATCATTCTTGGTGAAGGTAGGATACTGCTCAAGGTCAGGGTCATACCTGCCTGGGCTACGTAATCAGAGAGCTCCTCAATGTCTCTTTTCATGTAGTCCAAGGAGGTACGTCTCAGGTCGTTTACACCAGCGTGGACAATGACTGAGTCGTATTTGTACGTGCTGTTGAGAGACCAGTGCTTGCGTTATGTGGCAGATTCTAGCGCCCGACAGGCAGCTTACTGTGACCTTCTCCTTACTCAGTCTGGTGGCGGGGCGTCAGTGTGTCTGACTATGGAGTCACCAATGACTAGTGTGTCTGGCATTGTGTTTGGCCTTAAGGGCTGTGACTGTTTGACACTCTGACTGTGACGTCTATGTGTTGCAGGTGTTGTGTTCTGAGGTGGTGGTTGTTTGGGTGTCTGCTTTGGTGGCCTCTGCTGTTTTGGTAGATTTTTGATCAGAGCCTCCGAGTATGTCTTTGTGTGTTTATGTGTATGATTTGAGGTTTCATGTTCATGCTTTTGGAGTGTTTGGCGTTTGGAATACAATAAAAGTTACATAAATAGTTTAGTGAACTGGTCTCCGTGGTGGCGAGTGTGTCCATTCGTTTATCTGCTTGCTTGCTTTGACGTGTTTGGAGTTTTTTTGGCAGTTCCTGAAACATGCAGTATTGCCTAACCAATGTAAACATGCAATACTGCTCAACCAATACATGCTTATTAGAAGTGAGACCAGGCAGCAATCATTATCAGGAGCAGCAAATAACACGACTGAAGCATCAGCAATGCAATTACAGATGGAAGCACTGATACCTCAGCATTTCAATATTTAAAATTTATCTTCACAAATTTTTTAAGTGGGGAAAAATATCTTTTCTCCAAAGTTTTTCTTTTATTTCAACTAAACTTGCAAGTCAAATTTCAAAGTCACATTTAAGAGAAATAGTTCACCCTTGAAGCACTGTTCACATCTTCCCAGAGCTATACGTGACTTTAACTATTTTCTTTTTCTCGCTATAGAAGCATAATTATGGAACTCCATGCAGTGTGTGCGTGTGTGTGTGTGTGTGTGTGTGTGTGTGTGTGTGTGTGTGTGTGTGTGTGTGTGTGCTCATTACTTGTGTACGTATGTACATGTTATATTAGGAAACAATGAATATATAAAATAGTGAACCTCGTGGCTGAAAAAAGAGCAAGTGCAAAAAACACTGAAGTGCCTCTAAAGAGCAAATCACAAAACATTGACTATCACTCTGCTACCAATTTTAGCCTTACATCAGTAAAGCTTTGCTTCAAAACCCAGACCGGGCACTAACTGAATAGCTTTATTGTTGGTGAAGGGGGGCAGTTGTATCCCCTAACATTACCACTACCAAAGCATAGCATTAATTTCTCCCTTTCCTTATTGTTTAATCTAACCCTAGCTCACGAACACTCACACATATGTACTGACAACTTTAAAGTGTTCTTGCACCTTTTCACAACCTCCACCTTTTTAGTTAAACATTCATTTTACTGCATACTCCTGCTTGCCTATGCGATGTAAAATTTTGATTCAGCCATGTTCCCGTAGATGAGTATTCACTCGTGCGTGCAGAATACTGCAGATGCTCTCTTGCAGTTTTTATATAGCAAAACTGTTTTACCAGCTTAGCATTCTACCCTTTTGATTGTTTAATATTCATGTAATACAAGTGTGTGTGTGTGTGTGTGTGTGTGTAAACACATGATTACTGATTGATTGGCACTTGTTTATTGGGAAAGTCCGACTAGAAATAGGTGCCCCTTTTTCAGTGGAGGCCCGGAGAGAAGAGCTCCAAGGTATAATATTTAATGGAATCAGTATTTACAGTAATAAAGTTTATAATGTAGTTTCAGTGAATACATAGCAAAGATGTATATTGGTATTCACAAACATTAAATTTATAAGCCTTGTACTTAAGCTTTACAGGTAGAAGGGGTCAATTCCTCGTTGGTCAGATCCAACCACAAGCTAATCACCCTAGGCATCCACATCCCGCCCCCACCCCACATTAGGGAAACCACCGTAAAAAATTTCTCCAAAGCCAACTTCACATTTCTTAAGACAGAAGTGGCAAACTTCACAACACCCATGTAGACAGAAATAGAGGTATGACTGCTGAATCCTACACAAATGCGCTTTATAAGCACATACACAAGTGCATGGATCATGCTATCCCTAACAGAACCAAGATGCTATCCTCCAAAAAAAGGAAGCCAATCTGGTGGTCCCCTGCCATAAACAAACTCTACAACAGAAGAAAGAAACTGCTGCAAAAAGAGTAAAATCCCATGACTGGAGGAACTCCCTGGTCAGCCTCGGTAAGAAGCTGAGATCCCTCATAAAATCCTCCAAAGCTAGTTATGAAAACAAAATTGCCGCTGTTTCTAAAGACAGCCACAAAACATTCTATAGCTATGTCAAGAATCTCAATGGTAACATTCGGATCTGGTCTGAGTTACAGCACAGCATAAAACATTGGTTGCTGCAATCAGATGCAAGCAGTAGTCAGAAAGGGTTGTAAGATCCACAGAGACCAGGCTGAAGACTTGGAAGTTGATTGGAGAGAAAGCAGAATAATTTAAGGAATTGCTCAGGGCTCTAGCACCCCAAGAATAAGAGAAAGTAGGTGGAGTTGAAGAAGAATGGCACAGCCTCAAAACAGCATGTATGTAAACTTACAGAAGAGATATGCAGCCAAGCCAGTAATATAAATAAGGTATGTAAGAAAAGCTGGTGGTGGAATGCAGAAATCCAGGAAGTTATCAAAAAAAAAAGAAGTAGTGCAGGAAAAACTGTTAGATGGAAAAGATGGATCAGGCTAAGAAGGAATGTGGCTGACTAACAAAAAGGCTAAGAGAGAAGTTGAAATAGCAAAAACAAGGCATCAGTGGCATTCTACCAACTTCTGGAAAGTGACTCAATTGATAGCACAAAGAAACTCTATTAGGCTGCAAGGCAAAGACAGAAAGATAAAGAAGATAGACACCATTCATAAGAGATGCCAGCAACAGCCTACTCACTAGTCTACAAGATGTCAAAGGCAGATGGAAGGAGTACTTCCAGCAGCTTCTGAATGAAGAAAACCCCACAGAATCTGTACTGCTCCAGACACAGCCTACAATGAATGAAGAGGTGGAGCCCATGCTCCAGACACAGCCTACAATAAATGAAGAGGTAGAGCCCACCCTAGTAGTAGTAAGAACAGCACTGGGGAAAATGAAGTCAGTTAAAGCAGCAAGCTCAGATGAGTTCACAGCTGATATGATCAAGATATTGGGTGATAGGGAAGAAATAGCTCCAATGGTTACTCTTAGTAGTATAGAGAGAAAGACATATCCCAGATGACTGAAGAATAAGCATACTAGTCCTAGTGTTCAAGAACAAAGGGGGACATTCATAACTGTGGGCGGTACAGAATTATCAAACTCTTCTCACACTGCATGAAAGTTCTGGAAAGGGTGATTAATAAACCAATACACAGAGTAGTAGAAAGTAAGATGGGAGATTAGGAGTTTGGAATCAGATCAGGATGCAGCACAACTGACTCAATGTTTACAATGAGGTGGATACTTGAGAAGGAGCTACAGATGATGAAAGATTCCAACTGGGCATTCCTAGACTTGGAGAAAGCATGACAAGGTCCCAAGAAAGCTGATTTGGGCAGTCCTGTTGTGGTTCAGAGTCCAAGAAACATTGGTAGGATTAGTGCAAGCTATGTACAAGTACCCAATAACTTCAGTATGAACATTGTTCAGTTTCACAGAGGGTTTCCAAGCGGGAGTGGGTGTGCATCAGGGTTCAGCTCTGAGCCCACTGCTGTTCATACTGGTGATGGACTACATTAGCAAACAGGTAGGAAGGGACAAATCAATAAAGTTGCTGTATGCAGAGAATGTGGCATTACAGACAGACACTGAGCAGGAACATCAGCAAAAGATAGGTGATGGAATGCAAAACTGAAGGCAGGATGAAAATGAGTACAGATAAGACAGTTCTGATGGCAGCAAATGGGGGAAATCAGAACAAAATGTAAACTGAGATAGAAAAGACAATATTGCAACAAGATAACAGCTTCAAGTATCTGGAAGGGTTGGTTGAGGAGAAAGGAAACCAGAATGTGGAGGTCAAAGCTAGATTCAGAGGGGCTGCAGCCAACTGCCACAGAGTGGCAGGGGTAGTCTATAGCAGAAGAATGCAAATGAAGCTGAAAAGGAAGGGGTATAAAACAGTGGTGCAACCAATACTACTGTATAATATAGGAACCTGGGCAGTAAAGCTAGAGCCACTGAGGGAAGCTACAGGTGATGGAGATGAAGTGCCTTAGATGGGTGATAGGATGCACACTCTGGGACAGATGAAGAAATAAGAGTAGAAGCCAAAGTATTTGGAATTTCCAAAAAGGTCAAAGAGAATAGATTATGGTGGTTTGGGCACATGTGCAGAAAAACAAAAGATAATCTGGTGAAGAACATTTGAGATGAAAGAAAGAAAGCAAATAGAATCGGGGCATCCATCAAAAAGGTGGATGGATTGTATGAGAGAAGACCTGTGACAGTCAGACATGAATGTCTAAGAAAGTTGCAGAGTGGAACTGAATAGAGAGAGATGGTTACAGTTGATATGATACCCAGACCCCATGTAGAAGATAGGAAAAGGGGGGGGGGGTTGATGACAATGATAGGCAAACATAATGTAAATCACTACATAGTGTGCTGGAGTGCAAATTGGATGACCAACAGATGCCAGGTTGTTAACGCTGGAACACTTTCTGCATGTAAAACTGTAATCAGTGGGGTGTCACAGAGATCCATGCTAGACCCTCACTTGCTTGGCATTTAATTTTCAGACATTCAAGCCAATATCAATGAAATATGGTTGACCAAGTTTGCTGATAACTACTAGTTGGATAATGCTGTGTAATCATCTACTGATACGAAACAGCTCTAGCAAGGACTGGAATATACACATTCCTGGAGTTCTGAAACAGACTAACATTAAATATAAAAAAGTGTATTGTAGTAATGTTTGGTAGAAAAGTTGTTCCAACCTCATATGTTAGAAATGATACTCCTCTTCAGACAGAGGTGGTCATAAGACAACTGGGTAACTAAGTGGAAAACTGTCTCTCCGTCTCTCATATGATCATTATGTTTCCATCACAATCAGGAAATTCTTTGACCTGGATCTATTAATTACCAAAGGAATATCCTCAAAAGCCATAGAAGTCATCCTACCTTACAGCACCCCCTTTGGCAGGTACAAATCCAAGCATATTTCTCAACTGGAAAGTATCCAAGAAAATCAAAGGTCTTAACTCTTTCAACTGTCCCAAAAGATTAGCATGATTCACCTTTTACTCAATAGCCTATTGTCTGCTCTGAGGTGACCTGCATCCAGCTTTTTGGGCTGTGGAAGCCCCAGTCCTGTATGACCTTTTATTTTCCCCAAAAAACTAGTTCCTCTTCATAGACCTGCACTAGAGACCTAAATCTACAACAAAAATAAACGAGACTCACTAGAGGGAGAGATTCCTAACACAGCATATCCCCAGCCTATGGAATAACTTGCCACTACAGGCTAAGCAAAGTTCTACTTTGACTTCCTTTAAGCTAGTCTCGATGGACGGATAGGTAAACAAAAATTTACACCAGTCTTATCATCTAAGACCCTGCTCAATAGGGGAGGTAAGCAGTATTAAATGCTTGACAAATGTGTCAAGAATCTTTAAGTTTGCCTGCTGAAAGGTGTGTATTGCTAGACAACTTCCTATGTTCATTTTCATTCAAAACAGAAACCACAAGCTACATTGTCTGTTGGGAGCAATGCATATGTTTATTAGTCTTTCAGCACTTACTTTCATCTCTTTTCAAGCCTCCATCAGGACGTTTTTATGCACCATCAGTTTTGCAAAATACAAGTAAGCTTATATGATCGTGTGATTAGACTGCTAGTATTCAAGCCATGAGTTATGCTTAACTCAAAACTACCCTGCCACTTGTAAAGCTGCCACTGTCAAATCCACTAACTGTACTCCTGTGCTTGATATAATATGTGTGCTTGTATATATGATTCATAAGTTTTCACAATATCCACCTATGTAGCATAACTCACACAAATGTAAGCAGCAGAACGGACAACAAGATCAGAATTAGATGTAAATGCATTAGGTGATTTGTAGCTTAAACCAGTAATGGCACAATAAACACTAGGAACAACAGCTATAAACTTACATATATAATGTGCAAAATATGTGAAGGTTGAAAGGTCCTATAACCAATGCTGCTTTGGTGAGTTCTCCCTAGTTAGTCCAATCACAGATTGCACAAAGCTTCCAAAAGAGTATTCAATGGGTCTGTGCAAACCTCAGACATCCAACCAGGTTTACCAATGTAAACATGCAATACTGCCTAACCAATGTAAACATGCAATACTGCCCATGCTTATTAGAAGTGAGACCAGGCAGCAATCATTATCAGGGGGAGAAAAAAACACCCCTGAATCATCAGCAATGCAATTACAGATGGAAGCACTGATACCTCAGCAATTCAATATTTAAAATTTATCTTCACAAATTTTTTAAATGGGGAAAATATCTTTTCTCCAAAGTTTTTTCTTTTATTTCAACTAAACTTGCAAGTCAAATTTCAAAGTCACATTTAAGAGAAATAGTTCACCCTTGAAGCACTGTTCTTTACATCTTCCCAAGGCTGCACGTGACTTTAACTATTTCTTTTCGCTATAGAAGCATAATTATGGAACTCCATACGGTGTGTGCGTGTGTGTGTGTGTGTGTGTGTGTGTGTGCGATCGCGTCGCGTGTGTGTGTGTGTGTGTCGCGTGTGTGTGTGTGTGTGTGCGTGTGTGTAATCGTGCTTGGCGTGTGTGTGTGTGTGCGACGCGTGTGTATGTGTCTGTGCGTGTGTGTGCGTGTGTGTCGCGTCGCGTGTGTGTGTCGCGTCGCGTGCATGCATGTGTGCGATGTGATGGCGTCGCGTCGCGTGTGTGGAGTGCATGCATGTGATGACGGCGCATGTCGCGTGTTATTCGTGGCAAATGATGGCGTGTGTGTTTGTGTGTGGTGTGTGTGTGTGTGTGTGTGTGTGTGTGTGTGTGTGTGTGTGTGTGTGTGTGGGTATATGCGTGTGTGTGTGTGTGTGTGTGTGTGTGCTCATTACTTGTGTACGTATGTACATGTTATATTAGAAACAATGAATATATAAAATAGTGAACCTCGTGGCTGAAAAAAGAGCAAGTGCAAAAAACACTGAAGTGCCTCTAAAGAGCAAATCACAAAACATTGACTATCACTCTGCTAGCAATTTTAGCCTTACATCAGTAAAGCTTTGCTTCAAAACCCAGACCGGGCACTAACTGAATAGCTTTATTGTTGGTGAAGGGGGGCAGTTGTATCCCCTAACATTACCACTACCAAAGCATAGCATTAATTTCTCCCTTTCCTTATTGTTTAATCTAACCCTAGCTCACGAACACTCACACATATGTACTGACAACTTTAAAGTGTTCTTGCACCTTTTCACAACCTCCACCTTTTTAGTTAAACATTCATTTTACTGCATACTCCTGCTTGCCTATGCGATGTAAAATTTTGATTCAGCCATGTTCCCGTAGATGAGTATTCACTCATGCGTGCAGAATACTGCAGATGCTCTCTTGCAGTTTTTATATAGCAAAACTGTTTTACCAGCTTAGCATTCTACCCTTTTGATTGTTTAATATTCATGTAATACAAGTGTGTGTGTGTGTGTGTGTGTATGTGTGTGTGTGTGTGTGTGTGTGTGTGTGTGTGTGTGTGTGTGTAAACACATGATTACTGATTGATTGGCACTTGTTTATTGGGAAAGTCCGACTAGAAATAGGTGCCCCTTTTTCAGTGGAGGCCCGGAGAGAAGAGCTCCAAGGTATAATATTTAATGGAATCAGTATTTACAGTAATAAAGTTTATAATGTAGTTTCAGTGAATACATAGCAAAGATGTATATTGGTATTCACAGACATTAAATTTATAAGCCTTGTACTTAAGCTTTACAGGTAGAAGGGGTCAATTCCTCGTTGGTCAGATTCAACCACAAGCTAATCACCCTAGGCATCCACATCCCGCCCCCACCCCACATTAGGGAAACCACCGTAAAAAAATTCTCCAAAGCCAACTTCACATTTCTTAAGACAGAAGTGGCAAACTTCACAACACCCATGTAGACAGAAATAGAGGTATGACTGCTGAATCCTACACAAATGCGCTTTATAAGCACACATACACAAGTGCATGGATCATGCTATCCCTAACAGAACCAAGATGCTATCCTCCAAAAAGGAAGCCAATCTGGTGGTCCCACTGCCATAAATAAACTCTACAACAGAAGAAAGAAACTGCTGCAAAAGAGTAAAATCCCATGACTGGAGGAACTCCCTGGTCAATGGGGCCTTCAGTAAGAAGCTGAGATCCCTCATAAAATCCTCCAAAGCTAGTTATGAAAACAAAATTGCCGCTGTTTCTAAAGACAGCCACAAAACATTCTATAGCTATGTCAAGAATCTCAATGGTAACATTCGGATCTGGTCTGAGTTACAGCACAGTGGCACTAAATATACAGAAACAAGTGATATTGCCAACATCCTGGCAGATAGGTTCAGTGCTAACTTTACCCCCCTCTCACCCCCTAAAGGGGCCATCTGTATACTGGAAGAATGCAAAGATCCTGTAATTACGGTTACACAGGTAAAAACCACACTCTCCAAAGCCAAGAACACAGCATCCATGGGACCTGACAACATCCCAGGCTGCATTCTACACGAACTACAGAACAAACTGGCACCCCACCTAAGTACCATGTTCAAGCATAGCCTCACTTCAGGCTTTGTGCACACTGAATGGTGCACAGCGATGGTTATCCCACTCCACAAAGGGGGATCCACCACAGACCCTGGGAACTACCGCCCCATTAACCTGACGAGCCTGGTCTGCAAGACCATGGATCATATCATCATGGAACTTATAAACAAAGACATTGGTAATCTCCAAACTCTGGACCTCACCCAGTTTGGGTTTGTAAAATGCAGATCATGTCTCCTAAACCTGAGACTTCTTTCAAGCAGTCACCAAAGCCGTAGATGAGGGTAAGGTGGTTCACACAGCCTATCTAGATCTCGCCAAGGCTTTCAACACCATCCCCCACTCTGGAATTATAGATAAACTCACTAAATTAGGTATAAATCCCTATGTCACAAGATGGGTTGCTAACTGGCTCACTGACAGAACCCTCACTGTGAAAGTAGCAGACTCCAAATCCGACTTCAGACCAGTGACAAGTGGAGTACCACAGAGTTCAGTCCAGGGTCCTCTCCTGTTTGGTATCTACTTCTCTGAAGTACACAGAAGGTCTTTGGCTAATGAAGTTCGCAGATGACTGCAAACTAGGAGCCATAATTGAAACTCCTAACGATGTGGACATCCCTACAAAAGGGCCTCACTGAGACAGATGCCAGGTGTCAAAGCCATGGCCTCAAGCTCAATGCCAAAAAGTGCATTATCGTCATCCCTTTTGGTAAAAACTCTGTACCCATGAACTACCACATAGGCGGTAGTCTACTTAACACCGAAAGTGTGATAAGAGACCTTGGGACACAGGTGGGCAGTAGTCTCTCCTTTGATAATCGCATCGCCACAGTAGTCAGGAAATCCTTCTACATGGCACACCTCATCACAAAAGGTTTCTCATTCAGGAAAAAAGAGGTAATTGTTCCCCTCTAGTCATCACTCATTAGACTCATTATAGAGTACAATGCCCCTTTTGGTATGTACCTCACAAGACATCTACAACAACTGGAAAGGCCGCAGAAATACCTCACAAAGAGGATTACCAGCCTCAAACAGATGCCCTATGCAGACCGTCTCAAAACTCCAGCTTTACTCCGTCACATATCGCCTACTCAGAGGCGATCTCTGCCTAACATACAATGCTATGTCAGACCCAGAGCTGTTGGACATGGCCCACTTAAAGAAATCCCAATCCCTCTGCACTACATGCTCTAGGGACCTAAACATTGTCACCACAATAAACAAAACATGCTGGAGGGTTAGATTCCTGTCCCAGAGACTTCCCATACTCTGGAACAAACTACCTATCTATATCAAACAAAGCTCCTCATTAGCACTCTTCAAGAAAAATCTTGATGATTGGATGGGAAAAAGGAAATTCACCCCAGGGATCACTTCTGTGGCTCTGCTTGACAGGGATACAGGAAAATAATTTTCTTGGGTGGTGAAAGCCAGGGTACCTTTTTGGCTAGGCTTATATAGGCACTAGGGCCAATAGCCTAGTACCTACCTTTGAACCTATGAACCTATAAACCTATGGTCACTTTCCAAGATGGCTGCACATTGACCGACAGCTTGACTTTGGCTGTCTGAGTGTGAAAAAAAACTGAAAGACAAGGGCCAGGAACTCTGTCAATTTTAATAAATTCAGTTATTGGCTAGTAAGTTCACTGCCTGGATGCATGCAAAGATGAAACTAAGAGAGCCTGAAAAAATCAACTAGAAAAGGTGAAGAGAAAAACTGACTGGGAAGAATCCTGCAGCTGTTCAGCAAAAAAAGCAGTTTAAACATGAGCTTTGGTGCAAAACATGGCATCCATTAATCTAGAGGGAAACAAAAATCAAATGTGCTCATAGCTGATTCAAATAAATGAAACACTTTGGGAGTATATCAACTCAAATAACAGGCTTGAAAAAATGGAAGAAGCTTTAAACAGATATGCAGATGAGCTGATAAAACTGCAAAAATCAGAGTTTGAAGTTTTGAGAAGACTGGCTGAGTATGAGACTGCTCAAGAAGAGATGTTTCAAAAATGGTACCATTAGAAGACAAAGCATGTAAGGAAAATATGAGATTTTTTGCTGTAGCATGGGAAACTAGAAGGAGCAGACTGTATTCATTTTATGAAAGCACAGATTGAAAGAGCAAATTATGTACACTTTCCATACCTGGCCATGAGAAAGCAGCCAAAATCTTTATTATTAAAGATGCAGTCACACCAGCAGAAACAGCTTATCCTGAAAAAACGGTGGCAAAAGAGCAATGTATTGAAAGTTTGAGACAGTAGAGTGTTTTTTGGAAAATGATTATTTACTGTACACCAGGCAGAAGAGAAACACATTTATTCCAGCAATTAGGGACTGTCAAGAGGCAGGTGTGAGATTCAAGCTGCTGTATCCAGCTGTCTTCAGAATATTTTTCTTGGAGGATCAAAGTCATGTTTTGAAGCAGGAAATACAAACGTTTGTCAAAAAAGTGAGCCAGTGAGCAGAAGAGGACTCTCCTTAACATTCTTCCTGTAATAAAGCACATGGAGAGACTTTGCCAAGGAATCCTTTTCCATTGCTCCAAAGGAAAATGCTTGAGAGAGACAGAGAAAAGCACAGGAGGTGACTAGAAGAATAGGGAGTACCTTGGAATTGAATGGGATGAATGGAGCTTTGTTAACTTTGTTAAACTTGTAGGGAACTAAAAGGCATTTGCCATTTGGAAAGACACTGAGGAGATGGGAAGAGGAAAAAGGTAACTGCAATTAAAACAATTTCTGTTCTTCACTGTATTTCTATAAAACTTTTCATGATACAAGTTGCATGTTTTGTAGTAAAGCATTTTAGTTATTGTATGTGATAACAATACTAAAGTAAACAGATGCCTTTTGTTTGCCTTTCATTCTTTAATCTGTGTTAATATTAAGAAATGTAGGCATTACAATGCAAAAAAGTAAAAAAGGTTAGGCATAAATTAATAGGCTGTTATCTTGAGTTGTTGAGGTGGGGGATGGGGTACAATTGTACACAGATCATAATATATGTAGAATTGATATGTTTTCTCTTACTTTTGCAGAGGTGAATGTATGGATTAATACCCTTGGCTTAATCTGATAACAAGGTTTAAGTGAAAACAAGCAAATAAGAGAACACTGAATATAACATTTTTTTCCTTTAGCAATAAATGCTTTGGCTTGTCTTTAGAAGCCTGCAGCTGAGGGATAATTTTTTTCTTATGTTTCCAAGGAGACAAGCTGATTACAAAGCTTGAAAAAATGGAAGGAACATTAAACAGATATGCAGATGAGCTGATAAAACTGAAAAAAGCAGCGGCTGAAATTTTGAGAAGGCTGGAGCTGAGTATGAAACTGCTCAAGAAGAGATGTTTAAAAAATGGTACAATTAGAGGACAGACCATGTAAGGAAAATATGACATTTTTTGCTGTAGCAGGGAAACTAGAAAGAGCAAACTGCATTAATTTTTATGAAAGCATGAATAAGCAACTGGACTGGTATTCCACAGCAGGGACTGTTAACTGATAGGGCACATTGTGTGCATGCTCCATACCTGGCCATGAGAAAGCAGCCAAGGCCTTTATTATTAAAGATGCAGTCATACCAGCAAAAACAGCTGATCCTGACAAAACTATGGCAAAAGAGCAAAATATTAAAAGTTAGCGACAGTAGAGTGTTTATGGAAATGATTATTCATTGTACACCAGGCAGAAGAGAAACTCATTTATTCCAGCAATTAGGGAATGTCAAAGGGCAGGTGTGAGATTCAAGATGCTGTATCCAGCTGTCTTCAGAATATTTGTTTTCTTGGAGGATCAAAGTCTTGTTTTGAAGTAGAACAGGTTAAGAAGGAAATACCAAAGTTTGTAAAAAAAAGTGAGCCAGTGAGCAGAAGGGGACTCTGCTTCACATTCTTTCTATAATAAAGCACATGGTGAGACTTTGCCATGGAATCTTTTTCCATTGTTCCAAAGGGAAATGCGTGAGAGCAACAGTGAAAAATCACAGGCACTGACTAGAAGAATATGGAGTACCTTGGAATTGAATGGGAAGAATGGAGCTTTATTGACTTTGTTAAACTTATGAGGAACTAAAAGGCATTTGCCATTTGGAAGGACACTGAGGGGATTGAAAGAGGAAGGAAAAAAGTGTCTGTAATTAAAACAATGTCTATTCTTTTAACTGTATTTCTATAAAACTTTTCATGATACAAATTGCATGTTTTGTAGTAAAGCATTTTGCTTATTGTATGTGAAAATGATATTAAAGTAAACAGATGTCTTTTTGGTCTGTCTTTCTTTCTTTGTTAGTATTAAGAAATGTAGGCATTACAATGCAAAAAATTGAAAAAAGGTTAGACAATAAGTTAATAGGCTGTTATCTTGGGTTGTTGAAGTGGGGGATGGGTTGCAAAAGTACACATATCATAATATATGTAGAACTTATATGTTTTCTCTTACTTTTGCAGACGTGAATGTCTGGATTAAGACCCTTGGCTTAATCTGATAACAAGGTTTAAGTGAAAACAAGCAAATAAGAGAACCCTGAATACAAGAAAAACTTTTCTTTTGGCAATAAATGTTTCAGCTCGTCTCTGCAGCCAAGGGCTACATTTTATGCTTATGTTTCCATGGAGACAAGCTGATTATAGAGCGACAAAAAAGCCAAAGCAGTGGTTTCTTCAAGGCTAAAGGTGATGTTTTCTGAAAGCATGTATAATGTCTTTCACATCAATGAGGGGAATAAAGATAAAAAAGAACACACATAAATTAGAATAAGTGGGAGCATGGATAAACTTAACTTTAGGTTAGATAAGGTTTGTGTTTACAGATGTCTATTTTGGTTAATTGTTCCTCTTAGGATGGTTAAACTTCATTATTTGAAGATGTAAATAGTTTTGTGAGTTTTTATTAAGTTAATATGTTATTGAGGGTTTTCTTTCTGGTTGAGGGTTTTCATTAAAACAAAAAGTCTTGTAAAATGTGACATAGGATGAACCTGTCACATGGATACATGTATCATAAAAGCAGGAAACTGACATTTTAAAAAAGCTGTCATGCATAACTGATGGGAATACCCTATTCCTATCATAATGGCAATACTTTCTGTACTATCTTGGAATGTGAATGGTGTCACAGGTATGGACAAAAATAAAGCATATTGAATTATATTAAGATATGCAGAGTGCAAATAGCAATGCCACAGCAGACATGTTTGGAAAGAAATAAGCATGTGCATTTGATAAAGAAAGGATTTCAAGATGGATATTCAGCAGACTGTCAGGGACAAAGGAAAAGAGGAGTACTTACATTAATTACCTAGAGGTGCTCCAATAGTGATAAAAGATTAAAAACAGATAATAATGGTAGATTTGTGATAGTAAGGGGCAACTGGGAAGAGATGAGGTTTCAATGGCATGCATTTATATTACATTTAAAAGTGCTATTACTGAGAGCTTAAAATTTTGTGGGTGAAATAATCAGCTTTAAGCAGAGAATATTACTTATAGGTGGGGACAGGAATTTGATTTGCACTAATGAGCATGCATCAGAAAGGGCTAGAAATGACAATATAGCAAAAAAGGGTAGCTTTCTGAAGAACTATATTAAAATATTAAGTATGGAAGACATGAATTCAGTAGTAAGAATTTGGAGAGAATCTACATATTATTCACCAAGGTACAATAACTGGGCTATATTAGACACAAATTATATTTCATAGGAATATGTGCATTTAATTTAGACTGGGATGCACATCCAATAACTGTTTTTTTACTATCACATACTCAAATCTACTCCATTCTGGTGTTAAAATGTCCGAATCACATGTTTGGAAATCTCAACACCAAACACAAAAAAATGTCGAAGATAGTATTTTAGTAAAGTCGAAATTTCAAAAATGTCGACTTTACTGAAGTGCTGCACTTCCACTCAACATTAACAAACACTGCCCCCCTGCACACCCCTACTTATATATACAAACTACAAGATCACACTACAATGAGGGAAAAGGTACATTTCCCGATCCCCACTATAGTGCGATCTGCACCACAATGTTGAACCTTACAACAGCGAATGCTTGCTATTGTAAAGAATGACATTGTGGCATTTGTAATTTCAGTTCGGCCAAAGGCAGTTTTGCACAAATGTCAACAGCACAAAGTGCAGTTGACAAAGTGATTATAAACCCCAAGAACTACTTGAGATCATGCACCAATTCCAATTAAGATAAAAATTCAAAAAATAGGAAGAGAGTAGGATTTTGGATGCATATCCACAAGCAGGAAAAACAATAGGCATACGGAATATTATATTCACAAAATAACAGAAATTATACCAAGAACTAAGCCAACACAGGAATGGAGAAAGGAGATTCTGAGAATAGGGATGACTGCAATTACAGGTACAGAGAATTGGCAAGAGGGCACTGGAATTTACTGGAGGAAGCTGGCAAAGTATCCACATTATTAGGAACAAATAATTAGAGAGGGAAATGTGAAGAAATGGGAACAGGCCAAGAAGACATGTGGACTGCAAGATATAGACTACCTTCCCTACCATAGGTTGATATCAGAGTATAAGCAAAGAGAAAGAGATATGGGAATCCTAAGTGAAGGACCTATAGTGGTTGATTTTTTAGTTGACTCTTGAACAGAAGCTGCTGTTAAAAAGAAATAATTAGTAAGGCATATAACATATTGCATGATAACTATAGGAATCAATCAGAGGAGGCCAGAAAAGGTTGGGCAGAGAAGTTAAATAAGCAATTGACAGCAAAACAATAGGAAGACATATGTATGGCACCCAATTATGCAGCAGGTCTAGAAGATTTAGAATTTTTGCTTGGAAGTGTCTGCATAGGTACATTAATACTCCAAGCAGACTCCAAATATTTTTCCTTAGGTAGTTGGCAAATCTTGCAGCTGTAATGGGGAAAAAGAGGTATGTTTTGCAAACAGTTATTCTTGGGCAAAATAGTACAATTCGGTGCATATTCTTGGGCAAAATAGTACAATTCGGTGCATTTTTTTAGTTCTTCTGTACATAGTATGAAGTGTTTTTTTTATTTATTTCTGAAGAAAATGTAGAATTAAATTGTAGGACAGGTGTGTAGTGCAGTTTATGAGGGAACAAAGGCTTATTCCTGATACTATTTAGAGGGTGATAGAGAGATAGAATAAAACAATGATAGTGCTGGGAATAAATAACAGAGAGAGACTGTGATATGCACATGTATGAAGTATGCATTGATATGTTAAAGATATGTGTGTGTGTGTGTGTGTGTGTGTGTGTGTGTGTGCATGTACAAGGCAAGCGCAGCGCAAGATGCAGGTGGTAAGGTAGTGTGCATGTGCATGCATGCGTGTGTGCGTCTGTGTGCGTGTGTGTGTGTGTGTGTGTGTGTGTGTGTGTGTGTGTGTGTGTGTGTGTGTGCGTACGCGCGGCGCAAGGCAGTAACGTGGTGTGTGTGTGCGTGTGTGTGTGTGTGTGTGTGTGTGTGTGTGTGTGTGTGTGTGTGTGTGTGTGTGTGAAACCCAGTCATGAACATTCTACAACATTCTGTACAGTTGAGAAGTATGCACAGCATGACTAACATCATATCTTGGCTTAGACACCTGAAAACAATACATACGTGAGTAACTATTTCCATAGAAACTAAACATACCAATCTTGCCATTTTTAAAAGCAAACTGCAGCAATCATGAGGCTGTCAACAGTACAACACATAGCTACAACCCGTTTCACCATTACTCAAACTTAACAGTAACTCCTTGAAAAGTAGTGTGAAAAATAGTAACTCACCTAGTGCAATATTGATTAGATTACAAAGCTGAATGTGAATGCATTTGCATTGTTTTTATCCTGTAACAGTTGAAGCCCAGGAAAAATAATAGCAAATCTGTGAAAAAGAAGCCTGTGTTGCTTCAGCTGAGAAGCCAAGTGCTCCGGACTGTGCGGAACACTCCGCATTTGGGATTAATTTAGGTCACTGTTCTGCTGTTCCGCATTGAACAGCTGTGGCTCCGCTTTGACTGGCTCGTATATTGCAGTTATAGCCAATCAGCATCCTAATTGTACAAGCCAGTTAAATAGAATTAATTCTTCAAAGAAATGATGCGGCAATGGTGACTGCATGGCACACTCTGCGTTACTTGCTGGAAGTTTAAAGTAAAAACCCTCACTCTAAATGTCTAGCCACAGCCAAAGAGGAAATTATTTCTGCAGATTTTTATTGAACTCTAACTCTCTTTTTTTTTAGCAGTGACAATTTTAATTTTCTGAACCACTTCCGCCCTACAAAATCTATTTTAATGCTATTTAGTAGACAGAGAGACATCAGACAATGTGACTAGCATACTATTAGCATCATTAATTTAAGAGAAAAGAGGACCCGATATTACATCTCCACACTTTTCAGAAGCAAAAATATATTAGACCCAGATCACAGTCAAATGGAATCTTGGCAGGTGCTGGACTACTCCCCCCATACCAGTATCCAGTTGCTTGGTTATCTGTCTTCAGTCACCATAAAACAGTATTCAGCGTTATCAGAGTGCATACTGTTTCTTTCTCTTTCGCTCTTTTCTTTTGTTTTACTTCTATAATGATCATGGAGATATAAAACTGTTGCTTCAAATCTTACATCAAAACACTCTCACCCATTTGCTAAACAAAGTAAGTAAAACTGAAGACAGACTTAGCATGAGCAACAGTAAACAACTCTTCCCTTGAAAAAAACATTTATTAAAAATGCATCTGCCAGTCCATTAAATAGCAAGGCGTGATGTGACTCATCATAGAACACATGTAGTGAAGAGCTAATTAGCTTCTGTGTGCAGGGTGTAGGAATTTAAAGAACAAATCTGAAACGTTGCTAACAGCTTGGAGACCTACTAGATGCAAATGTCCCTTTTCACTGGCAACTGCCAGATGATCTGAAAGGGATGGAAGTCACTAAATAGTAGGCTTATACATTTGTGTCTCTCAGACTTCGTCCTTCAAAAAGTGTATGTTAAAACAAGCCCCGCTACTCTAGCAACTTTGTTAAGCTTATAAGAGCAATATTTAAAATAATTCTCTAATGTTGGACCTTTGTCCCCCGATTTTGTTGTTTAAGACTTCCTTTGTTTCTTGATCAGCCTGTTTTCTATAAGGAATACGAGTTAGAAAGGGATAGTTTTAAAATGGTCTAGGTAGTGGGCTCCAGTTTAATGAATATAGGGGGCAACTATGAAGTAAGTTCATTGGTTTTTGCAGTACCATGCATTACTGAAAACTTTATTGTGCCACTTTTATTCAGTGCCTGATATTCAATGGTGTAGATGGCTTGCATACTCAGTGTATAGGCAAATGAATACATTCACTAGCTTAACACTTCTTGCATAAAGCGTACTTCAATCAAGTCTGATGGAACTGAGGTGGGTTTTAAGCGTAGTGCAAAAAATAAGATTGTTCTACATTTTGACTGTTTGTCACACATTGCTAAGGTCCATATTCCACATTAGCCTCTTAAGAGGTTGAGACCTATGTGCTTCAGTATTTCCAGTTCTACTCCAGCATTGTTTACTCAACATGAAATCATGCTGGGGGAGGAGTATCAGAAAGCCAACAGAAGGTCTGCCTTGACAGTTTGAACTAGGAAATAAGTCTCACCAAAGAAAACACATGTAACAGTTACCATTACGGCAAGTGATGATGCTGCTATTGCAACCAGTGCAAAACAAAAACAGAACACTTAAAAAGCTATAGCAAATACTTTAAACTGTGTTTTTCTATTCCTTTCTTTCCCTGTGTAACAGTAATTCCAGAAAGAGAAATGGCTGTATAGTATTTTGTGGAAATCAGACTAGGCAGATACATTTGGAAACATTGTATCTCAAGTAAAAGAAATATGGGAAAATAAAAATCGCCTAAAATGGAATCAGACTGCAGAAAGAGAACCTGGCCTAAGTTTGTATATTGCATGTTTATTTAGTGTATATTTATTCTACAAATACCATACTTCTTTGTGTCAACTCTTTAATCAAATCACATAGTGATATAACTATAATGAATACCTGATGGTTTCCTGGAGGTCCGCCTTCTTTTCCACCAAGACCGTACTAAAAATAAAATTAAAGATAATTTTAAACAAAGGTCAACAGAACAAGTTTCAAAATAACCAATAGAAAAGAAAGTATTCTGACATATCATTATTACAAATTGTCTGGAGTTATACAGTCTATTTTAATAATTTCAGTAGTTGATAAAGTGCAAATGACCCTGCTAGGGTTGCCACCTTTCAAATGGGCCATATTGGGACATTTTTGGGACATTACATCAGATTTTACAGGCCCTGAAACAAACCCACAGTCAGTACAAAGGATAGAACTTTTCCTTTTTCCCTAAATAAAAAGATTATTCTTAGTAGCAGCTTGAGTTTAGCTTATTATGCTTGCTTGTAACATGTAGGTATTTCAGATACAGAAATAACTATTTTATGCAACTATTACATTACATATGGGACATATTATGTCCTACAATCTCAGGACATTTGCCATTTTTAATATTTTTGGGTCAAAACACAACCGCCAAAGAGGGACTGTCCCTCGCAAAGTGGGGCAAGTGGTAACCCTAGACCCTGCAGGTTTACACTGCTTAGCTCTTCAGACACTTAACACACTCTGACTGCATAACACCTTATTCCCTGTTCACTTTTAAGGTGCTAGTGTTCATAGCATCTTTGCACAAAAATGTGTTAGTGATCATTTTCTAAACAAATAGTCTTGCAGAAGTTTAGAGATAGTGAAAAGGAGACGAAAACAGAGAAAGTGAAAAAAGTACTTAAGGTTAGTAAAGGTAAACAGAATACAAGACTGCTATATGATGAAACCTAGTTAACATTGAAAACTCCTAAATAGCCTTTACAAGTTTGGTCACACTTACCATTTGGATAATAGTAACATTGCACAGTAGAATTGATCACCTTTTGGGAAGGCCCTTAGAGTAGCTGATAAAGAGCTGGTTGGTGGCAGTGATCACTACCTGATAGTCTTGGCAAAAGGCGGCATAGCAAATAAACCTGTACCAGTCTTCCCCAGAGGTGTCTGTGTGTTTGTATATAAATCAAATCTCAAAGTGTGTGTATGTCAGCTACTTGGGCAGGGACACAAAGCACTGGTTGGACAGAGAGGGTGCTGGAGGTTTTGGCTTGACCAATCAGCTGAGATCTTAACCCTTTAGTTGTGCCAGTGGGGAGTCTTATTGGGAATCTGGAGAGAGAGGGAGAAACTAGCCCCAGACTGACTGTGATCTCTGTTTGCTGTTAAGGGAAATTGTACTTTACTGTGTGTGTACTTGTCATCCTCCAAATGTGCACATCCCTCACTGGTGTTAGTGGTGAGGATTGAGGCTCCTTGATTGGTGGGCCAGTGCAAGAGGTGTCACGTATTAATTGTTTGGCAGTAGTGGGATAGCCACATCACATATTAATTGGTTGATAGTGGTGAGTTAGCCACATCACATATTAATTAGCTTGTAGTAGTGTGGATATTGAATTCCTGTAGCCTGCGTACAGTGATCACTGAAGGCTTTTGTACTCTAAATCAGCCATGCAGTGAACATTCAGAGTTCATATCACAATTGTTTTATTTATTTATTTTTTGTTAGCTTAGCTAGTCAGGGAGAGCAGGCAAGCATGCCAGCAGAGGAATATGGCAAGGTGACAAGGAGCCAGTTGGCTGAGATGTACTGGACTAAAGGACTGGTGCATGCCAACCTGACTAAAGCAGATATGATTGCAGCTTTAGTCACAGCTGCAGCAGGGCATAGCAACCAGGAGAATAACCAGACTGGCCATGGAGATGTACAACTCTCAGAAAATGGACAGCTCAACCTTTCTACAGAGGACTTAAAAATCCATCTAGAGTTAAAGAGGCTTGAGTTGGAGGCCAAGCATTTGGAAATAGAAGCAGCAGAGAGACATAGGCATCTAGAGACTAAGGGAAATGAGAAACTGTGATGCCTGGACACTGAGGAGAAGGAGAGGCAGAGGCAACATGAAAAGGAGATGCTGACTCTTCGCCAGAGTCATGGAGGTAATGGGGAAGGGAGTAACCGAACCCCAGAAGCAACAAAAGTTGGTAAATTTTTTCCACAATTTACAGAGGGGATACCCCTGATAGTGTCATTCATATGTTTTGAGAG
This sequence comes from Protopterus annectens, assembly GCF_019279795.1. Taxonomy (NCBI): domain Eukaryota; kingdom Metazoa; phylum Chordata; order Ceratodontiformes; family Protopteridae; genus Protopterus; species Protopterus annectens. The sequence continues at coordinate 45,907,224 of NC_056750.1, forward strand.
GGTATGTAAACAGTATGATGCTGACCAAGGGCTCTGGGTATGGTTCCTGACCCCCTTACTCCATGGTAAAGCTGTAACTGTTCTTTCCAAATTATCTTTTGCTACACACTCCAGGGATCTAAACCTGGTCATCACAATGAACAAAACATGCTGGAGGGATAGGTTCCTGACCCAGAGACTCCCCATACTCTGGAACAGACTGCCTATACATGTCAAGCTGAGTGATTCTTTGGCCCTCTTAGAACTTTACCATTGATTGGTGATAGGAAATTCACCCCAGGATCACGCCAATCACCCTGCTGTATTGCGGGACCAGGAAGTAAATATTCTGGGAAGAAATAGCCAGAGAATTGTTATGGCTAGGCTTGTATTGGCCCTAGGGCCGATAGCCTAGTACCAGCCTATGAATCTGATCCTGATTGTTTAAATTATAATGTTGTAAAAAAAACTGTTTGCTAGAATGTTTTAAGTTAACATCTGAAGCTTATAGGAAAGTGCTACTTTTGTGTTACAGACAGGGGCAGATGAAAGTGTATGCGAATATGTTGCTGAACTAAACACTTATTTTCATAGGTGGGTGAGTGGATGACAGGTCACCACTTTTGAAGGGCTGGCAGACCTTTTGGTGAGGGAACAAGCCCTTAGCACTTTGCCTGAGGACATGAGGATTCACTGCATAATGCGCTACTGTAGATGAGTTGGGAAAGAAAGGAGACCTATACCTGGCAAGCAGGGCATCACTGCACAGGAAAGGGACACTGTGCCACCTCATGGGTCTACAAGGAACCTAGTGGTGGGCAGCCCAGACTGTCCCAACAGAGTCTGTCAGTAGCAGGGGAAGCCACTAATCCAGGTACACATCCAGACCAAGGGTTCAATGTTTAAATGCAACTAGTGGGGCCATGCAGCATATAGGTGTCTACAGAGGCAAGGTGTGGAACAAAAGTTGGGAAAGCCAGTAAGTGGAAATGACAAAATTCCATCAGTAGGTTGTCTTGAGACAACAAGGGTACCAAACTACCACCCAGATGTCCTGATAGGGAATGATTTTGATAATGCAGTACCATGTTTATGCAGTTACAGTCAGGCTTGAGACAAGCATGTGGGTCTGGTAGCCTGGGAGACAGACAGACCGCACACTTGCAACCAGGACTGGTGAGGTGGTTACTTCAGGGAGGGAGCTACCCTGTAGCAGTGAGACTGAAGGTGAGCCACAGCTGCTTGTGGGTACTGATGTTCCCTTGGACAGAGTGACTGCAAGGGCAGAGGTGAGTAGTAGTACCCAGGCTGACAGTGAGGCACCACTGTCAGAGGATACCAGACTTCCTGTGGAAGGGGAGCTGGGAAGGGTTACAAAGAGAGAGTTGAGACAGGCTCAACTCTCAGACCCCTACATTACAAGGCCTGAGAGGCAGCTAGTGAGGCACCTGATTCTCAAAGGAAGGGGAATCTGTATACTGGGGGAAAAGGGTTACTGTATAGAGAGTGGACCCCTGAGGAAGGGCTGCAGGGTGAGAGAATACAGCAGTTGGTAGTGCCCAGAGCCTACCATCTGGCACTTCTAGCCATAGCCCATGATATTCCCTTTGCAGGTCATATGGGCAGGAAACATACAAAGAGACATATGCAGAAGTTTTATTGGCCTGCAATTTTCAGAGATGTAACAGGGTACTGCAGGACCTGTGAGCATTGCCAAAAGGTCAGCAAGGCAGGAGACAAGGCGAAAGCTCCTCTGATGCCTTTTGCCTGTGATTGATAAGCCATTTAAGAAGGTGGCTGTGGATATTGTGGCCTCTGTACCACAATATCCTTGTGGTAGTAGATTATGCTACACGACACCCTGAGGCAGTGGCTCTGTTCTCCATTGAGGCAGAAAAGGTGGCAAATGCTTTGTTAGAGATTTTCAGCAGGGTAGGTTTCCCAAAAGAAATAGTGACTGACAGAGATGCCAATTTCATGTCAGACCTGCTGGCTTGTCTGTGGAAGTACTGTGGGGTAAGCACATAAAGACCACCCTACCATCCTCAGACTTATGGTCTTGTTGAGAGGTTAAACTCTACACTCAAGTCCATGCTATGGGCATTTGCAGACCAGTTTAAGAGGGAGTGGGACAAATATTTGCCCCATCTGTTGTTTGCTTACAGAGAGGTTCCCCAGGAATCCACTAGTTTTTCACCCTTTGATTTGCTGTATGGGCATAGGGTGAGGGGACCTCTAGATTTAATTTGAGATGAGTGGGAACGTGAGTGTGAACCTCACAAGCAGTCTGTTGTAGCATGTGTCCTAAACCTCAGGACAAGGCTCGGGAAACTCATGGGCTTGGCCCAGGAGAACCTAGCAGAAGCCCTACAGCAGAAAAAGGTCTGGTATGACAGAAATGCTCGAGCTAAAGAGTATGCTGTAGGGAGGCATGTAAAGGTTCTCATTTGCAGGCAGCTTGGGAGGGATCCTACAAGGTGGTAAGGAAGGTCAGTGATGTTAACTACATGGTAGAACTGCTAGGCAGGAGGCAGGGGCACAAATTGTACTATGTTAACATGATGAAACATTACCATGATAGAGAGGCCCTTGTGCTGAGTATTTGCAGTGGATTGCAGGAGGAGTCTGAGGAGATATGATGACTGATCTCCTCGGTGAGGCTCAGACTGACACCTCAGTGGAAGTGGTAGCAATGTCCCAGCAGTTATCTCCTACCCAGGTTTGAGAAATCCAAGCAGTGTTACAGGAGTTTGGGGACATGTTCACTGGGAAACCAAAGTGCACCCACCTGGTGAAGTACCATGTGGATATAGGATCCCAAAGGCCTTTTTTCAGAGAGTCAGACAGACTCTATGGGAGGAGATATAGGAATTGTTGGAACTAAGGGTAATCCAGGAGCCCAGCAGTCCCTGGGCCTCCCCAGTGGTGCTGGTACCAAAGAAGGATGGCAGCACCAGGTTCTTTCTGGACTACAGGAAATTAAATAGTCACACAGAGTCAGATGCTTACCCCATGCCTAGGACATATGAAGCCCTAGAGCAGCTGGGTGAGGCTAAGTATCTTACCACTAATGATCTTACCAAGGGTTACTGGCAGGTGCCCTTGACTCCCAGCACTAGAGAGGAAATACAAATATAATTAGATACATTTTCAACAAGAGTGTCAAGCAACAGAACAAGTTTCAAAATAACCAATAGAAAAGAAAGTATTCTGACATATCATTATTACAAATTGTCTGGAGTTATACAGTCTATTTTAGTAATTTCAGTAGTTGATAAAGTGCAAATGACCCTGCTAGGGTTGCCACCTTTTCAAATGGCCATATTGGGACATTTTTGGGACACACATCAGATTTTACAGGCCCGAAACAAACCCACGGTCAGTACAAAGGATAGAACTTTCCTTTTTTGCCTAAATAAAAGATTATTCTTGTAGCAGTTTAGTTGCTTATTATGTTTCTTGTAACATGTAGGTATTTTAGATACAGAAATAACTATTTTATGCAACTATTACATTACATATGGGACATAATTATGTCCTACAATCTCAGGACATTTGCCATTTTTAATATTTTTGGTCAAAACACAACCGCCCAAAGAGGGACTGTCCCTCGCAAAGTGGGGCAAGTGGTAACCCTAGACCCTGCAGGTTTACACTGCTTAGCTCTTCAGACACTTAACACACTCTGACTGCATAACACCTTATTCCCTGTTCACTTTTAAGGTGCTAGTGTTCATAGCATCTTGCACAAAAATGTGTTAGTGATCATTTCTAAACAATAGTCTTGCAGAAGTTTAGAGATAGTGAAAAGGAGACGAAAACAGAGAAAGAGAAAAAAGTACTTAAGGTTAGTAAAGGTAAACAGAATACAAGACTGCTATATGATGAAACCTAGTTAACATTGAAAAATGTGTTAGCCAGTTGTGCAAAACCATTTGGCATGTCTATGATAAATCAAGCATTCCTCACCCAAACAGGATTAATACCAAAGAAACAGGTGCTGGTAATGAATATGCCCATTCAGCAACTGATGTGAATGGGAGTAAAATTGTTTCAGCAGCCTGAGGCGTGGAAGTCCACAAATGATTCAACAGCCTAGATCACAAATAATAAACTGGAGAGAATTCTTTTAAGGACAGACAATTATGTAAAATTAGAGATTTAAAAGATCACAGTAAGTTAATAAGTCATCAAAGCTCATACAGAAACTTTAGGCATCAAACTTAAAACTAAAAGAATTACATACCAAAACTCCATTGATATGCAACAACAAAGTTTACATAGCTCAGAAATGTGTGGATTATTTTTGTTGGATGGAAGAACATATGAAAGCAAAAAAAGAACAAAACATATATACTTAAAAAAACACCAATTCAACAAAAACATTATGTAAAAGCAGTAGAGGATGTTTAGGTTGTGGGTAATGCAGGCTAACAAAAACTGACTTTCGTCATTCAAGGTTCTTATTTATGACAAACCATACCAGCCATGGATAAATCCTGCAATGTTCACATCTAGAATGGCTTTTTGTTAATTTTTTTTTTACAAATTAAAGAAAAGACTGGTGTCTATATGATGACATAATTAGTTGCAAAAGCTTTCTAATGTGTGGCTCATCTCTAGACCAGGTTGAAATTTTAATGACTTGCTATATTTTCCTGCTATTGCACATTTTAGACCACCATGCCACATGAGGCATTTGGGAGAACAGGGCTGTGCCATGTCTGAAGACGTTATTTTTATTATTATTATTATTAGTAGTACTGTTTTAGGTTCATGTAGTGAATGTTGTGGCTAATAATCTTTCTTCAAAAATGGGGAAATAGTATGTTAATTGTGATTCCCCTGTACTGGCCCAGTAATCAAGGAGCCTCAATCCTCACCACTAACACTAGTGAGGGACAAGCACATTGGCAGGATGACAAGTACACACACAGTAAAGTACAATTTCTCTTAAGAGCACACAGAGATCACAGTCAGTCTGGGGCTGTTTTCTCCCTCTCTCTCCGGATCCCCAATAAGACTCCCTATTGACACAACTATAGGGTTAAGATCTCAGCCGAGTGGTCAAGCCAAACCCTCAAGCACCCTCTCTGTCCAACAGTGCTTTGTGTCCCTGCCCAAATAGCTGACATACACATACTTTGAGATTTGATTTATATACAAACACACAGACACTCCTGGGGAAGACTAGCACAGGTTTACTAGCTATGCCTCCTTTTTCCCAGACTATAAGGTAGTAATCACTACCACCAATCAGCTCTTTATCAGCTACTATAAAGCCCTTCCCAAAGGGTGACCAATTCTACTGTGCAATGTTACTATTATCCAAATGGTAAGTGTGACCAAACATTTAAGGCTATTTAGTAAACTGCAATTATTTCTGTTTCCAGACAATAGAAAGAATTTCTAGCTGCAAACATTGTGTCTCTTTGCTGTATTAAATAACTTCATAGCACATCGTAAAACTCTTTACTTATTTTTCTCAGAGTTTGCAAGTTATCTCTGTATGTTCCAACTTCTACCATGAAAACATACATTTGCATAGGCATATAATCCTTATACATTTCTGCTGTTTTCCAGCAGGGTGCACTGTTTTCATTTTGAAGTTCAGCACATAACATAAAATTTACTTACATTTGTAAGACAAGCCTATTGATCATATTAATATTTACAAATGACATAGGATTATTTACAAAATTCCAGCTAGGTGGGCTGGCAGCCTCACATTAATGACTGCACCATCCACAATATGCCTGTTTGTATTTACGTTTGCTTATTGTTTGGTTTTGCTTATCCCATTAAGGGAGCTGTTGGTGTCACTCTGGGAATCATTTTCATAAGGTATACATGAACTTTATAATAGATAATAGTGCATCCCATCCCTGTTTAATGTTAACTGCTGTATTTGCTGTTGTCTGTCATATTTTACAGAAAATGGGAAAATTAAGAGACTAGAATCTATTCAAGAATCAGGTTAACAGGAATAGGTTAGTTTTTCATGAATGGCTTGGACACACAAAGTTCGGATGAGTTTATTTTGTCAGATCTGATTTGTGGGAATGTTACACATTAAACAAGAATGTTATCTGAGTAAATGTTGTAAAAAACTGTTTGCTAGAATGTTTTAAGTTAACATCTGAAGCTTATAGGAAAAGGTTTTGTGAGCATAGACGCAGGGCAGATGAAAGTGTATGCGAATATGTTGCTGAACTAAACACTTATTTTCATAGGTGGGTGAGTGGATGACAGGTCACCACTTTTGAAGGGCTGGCAGACCTTTTGGTGAGGGAACAAGCCCTTAGCACTTTGCCTGAGGACATGAGGATCTGGTCAGCTGGTAGACAATGCGCTACTGTAGATGAGTTGGGAAAGAAAGGAGACCTATACCTGGCAAGCAGGGCATCACTGCACAGGAAAGGGACACCCTGTGCCACTCATGGGTCTAAGGGAACCCATGGTGGGCAGCCCAGACTGTCCCAACAGAGTCTGTCAGTAGCAGGGGAAGCCACTAATCCAGGTACACATCCAGGACCAAGGGTTCAATGTTTAAAATGCAACCAGTGGGGCCATGTAGCATATAGGTGTCTACAGAGGCAAGGTGTGGAACAAAAGTTGGGAAAGCCAGTAAGTGGAAATGACAAAATTCCATCAGTAGGTTGTCTTGAGACAACAAGGGTACCAAACTACCACCCTGCAGATGTCCTGATAGGGAATGATTTTGATACTGCTGTACCGTGTGTTTATGCAGTTACACACAGCCAGGATTGAAGACAAGCATGTGTGTCTGGTAGCCTGGTGAAGACGCAGACAGACTGCACACTTGCAACCAGGACTGGTGAGGTGGTTATTTCAGGGAGGGAGCTACCCTGTAGCAGTGAGACTGAAGGTAAGCCACAGCTGCTTATGGGTACTGATGTTCCCTACAGAGTGACTGCAAGGGCAGAGGTAAGTAGTAGTACCCAGGCTGACAATGAGGCATCGCTGTCAGAGGATACCAGACTTCCTGTGGAAGGGGAGCTGGGAAGGGTTACAAAGAGAGAGTTGAGACAGGCTCAGCTCTCAGACCCTACACTGCAAGGCCTGAAAGAGGCAGCTAGTGAGGCACCTGATTCTCAAGGGAAGGGGTAATCTCTGTATACTGGGACAAAAGGTTACTGTATAGAAAGTGGACCTTTGATGGGGGGCTAGAAGGTGAGAGAATACAGCAATTGCTAGTGCCCAGAGCCTACCATCTGGCACTTCTAGCCGTAGCCCATGATATTCCCTTTGCAGGTCATATGGGCATAAAACATACAAAGAGACAACACATTATACAGAACTTCTATTTACCTGGGATTTCCAGAGATGTAACAGGGTACTGCAGGACCTGTGAGCAGTGCCAGAAAGTAGGCAAGGCAGGAGACAATGTGAAAGCTCCTTTGATGCTTTTGCCTGTGATTGAGGAGCCATTTCAGAAGGTAGCTATGGATATTGTGGGGCTTCTGAGTACCCCAATTTCCACACGGAAAACATATATCATAGTGGTAGTAGATTATGCTACCGGATACCCCGAGGCAGTGGCTCAGTCCTCCATTGAGGCAGAAAAGATGGTAAATGCTTTGTTAGAGATTTTCAGCTGGGTAGGTTTCCCAAAAGAAGTACTGACTGACAGATGTGCCCATTTCATGTCAGACCTGCTGGCTTGTCTGTGGAAGTACTGTGGGGTAAAGCACATAAGAACCACCCCTACCATCCCCAGACTAATGGTCTTGTTGACAGGTTAAACTCTACACTCAAGTCCAAGTTATGGGCATTTGCAGACCAGTTCAAGAGTGAGTGGGACAAATATTTGCCCCATCTGTTGTTTGCTTACAGAGAAGTGCTCCAGGAATCCACAGGTTTTTCACCCTTTGAGTTGTTTTATGGGCATAGGGTGAGGGGAACTCTAGATTTAATTCAAGATTAGTGGGAACATGAGTGTGAATCCCACAAGGAGTCTGTTGTGGCATATGTCCTAAAAACCTCAGGACAAGACTCAAGGAACTCATGGGCTTGGCCCAGGCGAACCTGGCAGAAGCTCAACAGCAGAAAAATGTCTGGTATGATGGGAATGCTCGAGTTAGATAGTATGCTATAGGGCAGCAGGTAATGGCTCTCATTGCAGGCAGCTTGGGAGGGACTTACAAGGTGGTAAGGAAGGTCAGTAATGTTAACTACATGGTAGAACTGCTAGGCAGGAAGCAGGAGCACAAATTGTACCATGTTAACATGATGAAACCTTTCCATGATAGGGAAGCCCTTGTGCTGAGTATTTGCAATGGATTGCAGGAAGAGTCTGAGGGAGATCTGGTGACTGATTTCCTCAGTGAGGCTCAGACTGACACCTCAGTGGAAGTGGTAGCAATGTCCCAGCAGCTATCTCCTACTCAGATTTGAGAAATCCAAGCAGTTTTACAGGAGTTTGGGGACATGTTGACTGGGAAATTAGGGTGGACCCACCTGGTGCAGCACCATGTGGATACAGGACCCCAAAGGCCTATTAGACAGACCCCTTACAGGGTGCCTGAGATAGTCAAACAGACTCTGAGGGAGGAGATACAGGAAATGTTGGAACTAAGGGTAATTCAGGAGTCCAGCAATCCCTGGGCCTTCCCAGTGGTGCTGGTCCCGAAGAAGGATGGCAGCACCAGGTTCTGTGAGGAGTACCGGAAATTAAATAGTCACACAGAGTCAGATGCTTACCCCATGCCTAGGACAGATAAAGCCCTAGAACAGCTGGGTGGGGCTAAGTATCTTACCACTATTGATCTTACAAAGGGCTACTGGTAGGTGCCCTTGACTCCTATTGCTAGAGAGAGGTCAGCTTTTGTGACTCCTTTTGGCTTGTATGAATTCAGAAATATGCCCTCTGGGATGAAGAATTCCTCAGTGACTTTCCAGAGGCTGGTAGATGATATCCTAGCAGGAACAGGAGATTTTGCCCTTGCTTACCAGATGATGTTGCCATCTACAGCAATTCCTGGCAAGAGCACCTTCAGCATGTCAGGGAGGTGCTGGGCAGACTACAGAGGGCAGGGTTGACCATTAAGCCCAGCAAATGTCAGGTGGGTATGGCAGAGTTCTCCTACCTAGGACATTGAGTAGAGAATGGTAAGATCATGCCAGAACCTGCCAAAGTGGAAGCCATTCAGACATGGCCTGCACCTGTTATCAAAAAGCAGCTGAGGGCATTTTTAGGGACAGCAGGGTACTACAGAAAGTTCATCCCCAGTTATAGTACCATAGCTGCTCCCCTCACAGACCAGACAGGGAAAAACAAGCCAGATAAGGTAGTGTGAACTCCAGCATGTGAGCAGCCATTCCAGAAGCTTAAAGGAGCTTTGGGAGGACCCCCTGTGTTAACCAGTCCAGAATACAGCTAAGTATTTGTTGTGCAGGTGGATGCTTCAAACCATGGGGCGGGGGCTGTACTTAGCAAGATTTCTTCAGAGGGAGAAGAGCACCCAGTGGTTTATCTCAGTCATAGGCTCCAACCCAGGGAGGAATGCTATGCAGCTGTAGAAAATGAATGTCTAGCCATAGTGTGGGCACTGCAGAAACTTCAGCCTTATCTGTATGGAAGGAAATTCACTGCAGTTACAGACCGCAGTCCCTTAACATGGTTACATCAAGCCAGCCAGCAAAATGCCAAGTTAATAAGGTGTAGCCTAGGGTTGCAAGCATATTATATGACAGTGCAGCACCGCAGTAGGGTTAGCAATGCCAATGTAGATGGGCTGTCACAACAGGGAATGGGGTAAGGTATTCCCAGATAGGGTCAACCCCCTCAAGCAACATTTCTCAATGGTCACCTAAAAAACTAGCTTGAGTTCTTGTGTGGTGTGGAGAATTGTGAGGCTGCCAGCCCACGTAGCTAGACTTTTGTAAATAATCCTATGTCATTTGTAAATATTAATATGATCTATAGGGTTGTCTTACAAATGTAAGTAAACTGTATGTTATATGCTGAGCTTCAAAAATGTAACCACAGTGCACCCTGCTGGAGAACATCAGAAATGTATATGGACTATATGCCTATGCAAATGTCTGTTTTCATGGTAGAAGTTGGAGCATACAGAGTTAACTTGCAAACTCTGAGAAAATAAGTAAAGAGTTTTACGATGTGCTATAAAGTTAGTTAATACAGCAACGAGACAGAATGTCTGCAGCTAGAAATTCTTTATATTGTCTGGAAACAGAAATAATTACAGGTTTCAAGGATAAAAGTATTTACTGGTTTTACGACTTCCAGTTCCAGGCAACTTCTGAGAGATAAATCTTTTGACCCAGAGGTGACAAAGAATGTAATCTGAGATAACCCAGCAGAAATGTTTGATAGTAATTTAAGAACTATCCCAGAGTGTGAGTCTGTGCATTTTGTATCTTGTCTTAGGACCTGTAAACATCCTTTCAGCACTTACATTTGCGTGGCTCTGACAGTAAGTTATTCAGAACATAGTTTCTTTTAGAGCTAGATAGGAATAGAGTAAGATCAGTCTAGATGTTTTCTGTATTTATGTGAGACTGCCCTGCAATGTTGTTTTAACATATTTCCTGTGATTCCGAACTCTGTCAAACATTTCTGCTGGGTTAGCTCAGATTACATCATTCTTTGTCACCTCTGTGTCAAAAGACTTATCTCTCAGAAGTTGCCTGGAACTGGAAGTTGTAAAAGCAGTTAAGTACTTTTACCCTTGAAACCTGCAATTATTTCTGTTTCCAGACAATAGAAAGAATTTCTAGCTGCAGACATTGTGTCTCTTTGCTGTATTAAATAACTTCATAGCACATCGTAAAACTCTTTACTTATTTTTCTCAGAGTTTGCAAGTTATCTCTGTATGTTCCAACTTCTACCATGAAAACATACATTTGCATAGGCATATAATCCTTATACATTTCTGCTGTTTTCCAGCAGGGTGCACTGTGCTTACATTTTTGAAGTTCAGCACATAACATAAAATTTACTTACATTTGTAGGACAAGCCTATGGATTATATTAATATTTACAAATGACATAGGATTATTTACAAAATTCTAGCTAGGTGGGCTGGCAGCCTTACAATAATGATTGCACCCTCCACAATATGCCTGTTTGTATTTAAGTTTGCTTATTGTTTGGTTTTGCTTATCCCATTAAGGGAGCTGTTGGTGTCAGTCTGGGAGTCATTTTCATAAGGCATACATGAACTTTATAATAGTTAGAGAATTGTGCATTCCATCCCTGTTTAATGTTAACTGCTGTATTTGCTGTTGTCTGTCATATTTTACACAAAAGAAAAACATGTAAAAGACTGGGAAAATTAAGAGACTAGAATCTATTCAAGAATCAGGTTAACAGGAATAGGTTAGTTTTTCATGGATGGTTTGATCACACCCAGTTCGGATGAGCTTATTTTGTCAGATCTGATGTGTGGGAATATTACGCATTAAATGAGAATGTTATCTGAGTAAATGTTATATTAAAAGAGAATCTGATTTGTATGAATGTTACATGCCATAAAATCTCATTTGGTCAAATGTCAATGCTGCACTACAAGTTAGTAAGTGCATTTGTGTGTTGGTACATGTGTGTGTTTGTGACTGAATGAGTATTTTTTTAGCAATCTATGGGCAGTTATAAGGAAGCATGATGGAATACAATTTGAATTATTCCAAAGAGGACATAGCATAGGAATACAGAACTTCTTGAATCATTTTCCACAAGGAAAGAGAAAAAGAGCTAACATGGTTCTCAGTTTCACAAGGCTGAAAGGATACCTCATCTACTAAGTTAGTGATGGTGAACCTATGACATGGGTGTCAAAGGTGGCACATGCATCACCGTTTTGGGTGACACGTCAACGATCACCAACACCCAAGATACCAAAGACACTGCTTTTGCATTCATTGCTCATGCGAAGTATACTGAATTATTTTCTGCCAGGAGCTTTTGACACACCATTGCCGTCAGTGTACTAAGTGCAGTTTTACTTAAGGGAGAAATTTATTTATTTGTTTGTTTTTGTTGACCAGAAAAGTCCGACTGGGCATTTATTTATTTAACATTTGTTGACCAGGTTGGTCCATCTGGGCTAAGGCCCTTTTTCAGTGGAGACCCGGGGAGAAAAGCTCCAAAATTACAAAATATTTACAAGTTCCAAGAATACAAAAAATGACATTTGCAGTGAATATACAATAATAATACTGATTATAGAGTATACACAGTGTTGGCTAGCTATGTATAATAAGGTAGGTAGACAAGGAGAAATTGAATTTTGAGTAAAAAGAAAGGAATGATCACATTTTCTGCAGAGACCCGTGGAGAAAAACTCCACACAAGTTTGCATGCAGTTCTACATTACTTTTTAACTTACAAGTCAAAGTAAAGCAGGACTTAGATACCTATGCATTTCATATGTATAACAGGTATGTATGCATATATAATGGCATGGACTTTACCGAGGTGTTTAAGGACAACAAAAAAGTCAGTAAGTAGAAAGTCTTCATGGGAAACTAAATGAAGGAAAAGGAGGGATGGGAGAAAAGAGGGAGAGGAAGAAGGAGATTTTAGTGACAGAGAAGTTTGTAGTATAAGGCCTAAGGTTACGGTCATAGAAAGTGTAGGAGTATGGGAGAAGGTGTTGTGTGTGAGTGTAAAAATAGTGAGAGGGAAGGGATGGGGGAGATGGGGGGAGTAACATAGATAAGGAAGAAGGAGATTTTAGTGACAGAGAAGTTTGTAGTATAAGGCCTAAGGTTATGGTCATAGAAAGTGTAGGAGTATGGGAGAAGGTGTTGTGTGTGAGTGTAAAAATAGTGAGAGGGAAGGGATGGGGGAGATCGGGGGAGTAACATAGATAAAGAAGAAGGAGATTTTAGTGACAGAGAAGTTTGTAGTATAAGGCCTAAGGTTGCGGTCATAGAAGGAGTATGGCAGAAGGTGTTGTGTGTGAGTGTAAAAATAGTGAGAGAGAAGGGAAGGGGGAGATTGGGGGAGTAACACAGATAAGGGAAGGGGGGATGTGGGGAGTAACATAGATAAGGAAGGGGAAGTGTCAGGGAGTAACATAGATAAGGGAAGGAGGTGTGGGGACAACATAGATAAGGGAAAGGGAGATGTGATGTGTAACATAGACAAGGGAAGGGCGTATGTGGGGAGTAACATAGATAAAGAGGGGGAGATGTGGGGGAGTAACATAGATAAGTGAATGGGAGTTGTGGATAGTAACATAGATGAGAAAGGGGAGATGTGGGGAGTAACAAATAAGGGAAGGGAGATGTGGGGAGTAACATAGATAAGGGAAGGGGAAGATGTGGGGGAGTAACATAGATGATGGAAGGCAGAATTGTGGGGAGTAACATAGATAAGGGTAGGTGGATTTGTGATGAGTAATATAGATAAGAGAAGGGGATGTGGGGAGTGACATAGATAAGGGAAGGGGAGATGTGGGGCATAACAGAGATAAGGAAGGGGTAGATTTTGATAGTAACATAGATAAGGGAAGAGGGTAGGTAAGGTGTAACATATGTAAGGGAAGATGAAATGTGGGGAGTAAAACAGATAAGTGATGGGGAGATGTGGGGAGTAACACAGATAAGGGAAAGGGGAGATGTGGGGGAGTAACAGACAGGAAGGGGGACACGGAGAGTAACAGATAAGGGAAGGGGAGATGTGAGCAACATAAATAAGGGCAGGGGTGATGTGTGTCAGTAACAGTAGTAGGGTATATAATGGAATAGGGAGATGTGCAGAGTAACATAGGTAAGGAAGGGGAGATGTGAGGACTAACATAGATAAGGGAAGAGGAGATGTACGCCTTAACATATATAAGGAAGAGGTAGATTTGAGTAGTAACATAGATAAGGGAAGAGGAGATGTACGCCTTAACATATATAAGGAAGAGGTAGATTTGAGTAGTAACATAGATAAGGGAAGAGGGGTGTAGAGAGTAACATATATAAGGGAAGAGGAGATGTGGGGAGTAGAATAGATAAGTGACGGGGAGCTATGGGGAGTAACATAAATAAGGGAAGGGAGGTGTAGGGAGTAACATAGCTAAAGGAAAGGGGAGATGTGGGCTAGTAATATAGATAATGGAATGGGGAGATGTGGAGAGTAAGATAAATAAGGAAGGGGAGATGTGGAGGAGTAACATAGATAAGGGAAGGGAAAGATGTGGTGTAGTAACACAGTTAAGGAAAGGGGAGATATGGGGAGGAACATAGATAATGAAGGAGGAGATGTGGGGAGTAATATAGATAAGGAAGGGGAGATATCAGGAGTAACAAAGATAAGGAAGGGGGAGATAAGGGGGAGTAACATAGATAAGAGAAGCGGGAGATGTAGTGAATAGTATAGATAAGGGAAGGGGATGTGGGGGAGTAACATAGATAAAGGAAGGAGTGATGTGGGGGAGTAAAATAGATAAGTAAATTGGGAGATGTGGGGGGAGTAGCATAGATAAGGGAAGGGGAAGATGTGGTGGAGTAACATCAACAAGGGAAGGGGTAATGTAGGGAGTAACACAGATAAGGAAAGGGGGAGATATGAGGAATTAACACAGATAAGGAAAGGCGAGATGTGGGTGAGTAACAGATGGGAAGGGAGACGTGGGGAGTAACAGATAAGAGAAGAGGAGATGTTGGGGAGTAACATAAATAAGAGAAGGGGTGATGTGTGTCAGTAACATATATAAGGGAAGGGGGAGATGTGAGTGAGTGAGTGAATGAGTAACATAGATAAGAGAATGGGTAGATGTGGAGAGTAACACAGATAGGGGAAGAGAAGATGTGGCAGAATAACATATGTAAGGGAAGGAGGATATGTAGGGGAGTAACATAGATAAGGAAAGGGGGAGATGTGGGGAGTAATATAGATAAGAAAGGGGAAATATGGAGTGGTATCCGAGATAAGAGAAGGAGGTGTGGCGGAGTACCATAGATAAGGGAAAGGAAGATGTAGGGGAGTAACATAGATAAGGGAAGGGGAAGATGTGGGGGAATTACATAGATACATAGCAATTTTTGTGTGCCATGTATTTTAGTGGAGGGATTACAGATGGATCTTAGCCAGGTGTGTAACAAGAACACATTCAGGTGTACATTATGTGCTGTTTTAGCTCAGTATTGAAAATTGATAGTTTGTCTATTAGTTTGATTGTGTGGGGGATGAAATTCCATAGTATTGAGATGTAACTGGAGTAGATTGATTCCCCAAAATTATTGTACGATTTGGTTACAGACAAGATGAATTTATTAGAAGATCAAAAGTCTCTGCTACTAGAGTAGAATTGGAGCATACCTTTCAACCTCTCAGTGCAAGAAATCTGGACAAAGCCAGAAGGAATGGGGGACAAAGGACCAAAAATAGGGAGAACATTTAAATATTGCTCCTAAAAACTAAGAAAGTTGCTATAATAACAGGATGTGAAATTGTTCAATCTCGCCGTTTGTTCTTACACACGGGTTCGGAGCCGATCCTCGGCTCTGGGTTGGCCGCATCACTAGCTCGCATCTTCGAGAAAGCTCGAGGCACAGTAATATCCCATGATCCTCCGGTGCTAACCCTCAGATCTAGTTTGTCGCTAGCAGCAGATCACATCGAGAGGCTCGGGCCAGTAGTATTTTTCTTATACCACTCATCCTGCGTCTACTGTCTTGGCCCTCTCCACTTGCAGGAAGACTGTTCCATCTGTCATTCCTTTAGTGGGAGGGTCATGATGGAAAGACGCAGGAAGTTGGTGGACAGAGGGTTGCTTAAACCCGAGTTTCAGGAGGCCCTGGACAAGGCTGAACTGGTTTCTAAGTCTTCGAAGGGGTCGAAGTCTTCAAGAGTGTCAGAGCCCAAGTCATCGGCTCTGAGCACCTCTTTTCAGATTCGGACACTGGCTCCTATGACTTCGGTGCCGGCTGTCAAGACTCTATCTCTGCATGAGGCTCAGGTCTTGGAGCCGGTATCAGAGGTACCACCTTTGGCTATCCTTCGCTCGGTGACGGCTTCGATCCCTTCGACCCGTTCTTCGAGGCCACTTTCTGATTCCAATGTGGACCGAGTGGTACAGAAGCTTATGGAGAACTCAGCCTTGTCCAAATTAATTGAGGTTTCGTCCCAGCTGGTTTCGAAACACGAAGCTATTCCAGTTCCCTTGACAATTCCTCCTCCGAGACCCGTCGAGTCATTGGTGTTAGGAGCCGAAGAACCGATGGTTGTAGAACCCTTGGTGCCGAAGCCTCCAGTAGTGCTATCGGCACCGTTGACCTCGACTCCTTTGGAACCAGCCGGAGAGTCTCGGAGCCGAAGATCTTTCCTGGGTTCCGGGGGGGATAGTCGAACCGAGATGTCGGTTCCGACTCTTCCCCTCGGTGCCTCGGCTCAGATCAGTTCGGATCCGTCCTCGGTGTCGGAGCCCGTGGTTCCGATTCCAGAGAAATGACCCCCTTCTTCGGATCAGGTTGGATCTTTGGGTCGGGGCTCTGGTGCCTTTGACATCATGAGGAAGGTCTTGTCTGATCAGACACATACTTCATCGGTATCTTCATCTCCTTCCCCAAAAGGTCCGCGTTCTGCTTCTGTGCCTTCGGTCCCCACTAAGCTTCGAGACCCAATGCCTCAGAAGTCCCCACAGGGCGACTCTGGTTCCTCGGATGCATCCCCAGAAGCTCCCGCTGAGGATGTTCTGAGGAAACGACTGTGCAAGAGGAGGCACATAGATTCCCCTCAGGAATCTCTCACGTCTGATACTGATTTAGATGAAACAGAAGGGTCCCCACTGTCCACCTCTGAGGATGTCTTGTTTGCAGACATTTTGGAAATCCTGAAGCAAAGAGGTGACTGGCAAACCCTTACCCCTTCTGTGGATGAATCGGTATTACTGAAGGCATTTGGGGCTCAACCTTCTACCTCCTGGGTAACTCCACCCTTTGACGATCTCATGGAGCTTATAGCTCGGAGGGCTTGGGAAACACCTGATACAGTGGAACCAGTTCCCCGTAAAACAAATAAATACATGACGGCTCCCCAAGATAAAGCCTATCTTACAAAAGGAGTTCCCGTAGACACTATGTTGGTGGCGGCGGCCACTAAGAAAGAGATGTCTGAATCATCTTCCTCTGTCCATCCTCCTAATAAGGATTCTAGGACAATGGACAGATATGGGAAGCGCATATTTAGTTCGGCGACTTTTTCTATCCGATCACTCAACTACCTTACGCATTTCACGCGTTTACAGAGAGATCTCATTAAGGAATTAGGAGATACTCTACAGGGACACACAGATGCTGCTGTCGCCGAGAAAGTGACAGCGCAACTTAACACCCTAAATTCCATAGTCAACTCGTCCATGAGGCTGATTTCATACACAGCCGAAGGATCGAGTAGAGCAGCAGCTTCAGCGATTGCCCTGAGAAGACAATCCTGGTTGTGCTTATGCTCCTTTGCGGAAGCCTTTAAGTCTTCCTTTGCCAACGCCCCCTTCGATGGTGCCTCCTTGTTTGGGCCCAAAGTAAAGGAGACTCTCACGAGGTGTGAACAAGAAGGGAAGACCCTGTCTGCCGTAGGGGTCAGTTTTTCCGTTCCATCTAGACCCTACCCTAAAGGGCAACGAGGAGGAAAGATGTGGTTCCGAAAGACTCAGGGATCTTTTCAACACACCCAAAGTGATGCCCCCTCCGGAGGCAGAGGAGGGGGAAGAAATGGAAGATGCAGCCCAGCCGGCAGAGGGGTTCCGCAAAATCAGGGTGACAGAGAGACCTTCTCTGGGAAACCCTTCCAGCACTCCTGAGTGCAGGCCCAGCTGTCCTACTCTGGAGGCAGTCGGGGGTCGCTTGGCTTTATACCCAGAGGCCTGGCTAAATCTTACATCAGATTACTGGGTAAAAAGCATAGTTACCAGAGGCTACAACATCCCCTTCATAAAAATACCACCAAACTCCAAAAAACTCCCAGATGTTCCACCCAGTCTGCGAGACCAAGCAACCATAGAGATAGGAAGGTTGCTCGAAAACAGAGTCATCCAACCAGTCCCAGTGGACCAAATAGGATCCAGAACTTACTCAAGGTTCTTTTTAGTTCCAAAGAAAACAGGGGACTGGAGGCCAATTTTAGACCTCAGCAAGTTAAATACCTTTGTGAAAAAAGAAAAGTTCCGGATGGTCACGCTTCAGTCAATCCTCCCTTTTCTGCAAAAGGGCGACTGGATGTGCTCTATAGATCTCAAAGACGCATACTACCATATCAAAATGGCCAGGGCGTCCAGAGATCACTTGCTTCGGCTGAGAGCCAGTCATTTCAGTTTCGCTCTGCCCTTTGGTCTCACCTCAGCCCCCAGGGTGTTCACCAAATGCATGGCAGTAGTAGCGTCTCACTTGAGATGAAACGGATTCCGGGTGTTTCCTTATCTAGATGACTGGCTCCTTTCCGCCACCACCAAGTGTCGTCTTCTACAAGCCAGGGACTACACCATCAGTCTTTGCTCTTCACTAGGCATAACGGTGAATTTTGGAAAATCTGTCTTATCACCGTCACACCATATCTTATTTATAGGAGCACAACTAGACACTTCCCTGGCTCAAGTTACTCTCCCCCCACCAAGAGTATCAGACCTCAGGCATCAAATTTCGCTCCTTCTTCACAACAAGAGAGTCCCTGCATGACAAATATTAAGAGTGCTAGGCTTGATGTCAGCCTCCCTTCTTGTAGTTCCTTTAGGCAGGATGCACATGAGGATCCTTCAATGGATGCTATTCGCCCAGTGGTTGTACCTACAACTTCCACTGTCTCATGAAATCTTGATCACGAATTCTTGCAAGAAGGATCTCTTGTGGTGGATACACAGTCAAGAGCTAACACTAGGACGACCCTTTGTATTACCCAGTCCGGTAGCAACTCTAACTACGGACGCTTCCCTGATAGGGTGGGGGGGATTCTTTCAGGGACAAACAGTCCAAGGTCAATGGTCCAACTTGGAGTACAATCTGCACATCAATGTTCTAGAGCTGAGGGCAGTGTTTCTAGCGTTGCAACACTTTCACAAGTCCTTACCTCGGGGACAGTGACAGTTCAGACGGACAACATTTCAGTGGTCTGGTACATAAACAAGCAAGGGGGAACCAGATCTTACCCGTTATGCAGAGAGGCCCTCAGAATTTGGCAATGGGCAAAGTCCACTGGACGCTTTCTGATAGCAATGCACATCCCGGGGACTTCCAACGTAATCGCGGACAGGTTGAGCAGAGCCATCCTGTTCCCTCATGAGTGGTCCCTCAAACCTCAAGTGGCGGAAGAGATCTTCCGCAGATGGGGCCAGCCTTGCTACGACCTGTTTGCATCCCCTTTGAATGCCAAATGCAGAAGCTCCTTTGCCCTGTTACCCCCCCCAGGGGGTGTCCCCAGGGATGCACTGGTATACGATTGGCCCCCGGGTCTTCTTTACGCTTTTCCTCCTGTTCCACTAATTCCCAGGTTCTTGCAGAAAGCCAAATGTCTGGACAGGACCATAATACTAATAGCCCCATTCTGGCCTCGACAAATCTGGTTTCCTTTCCTTCAATCCCATCAAGTGGAGGAACCATGGATACTGGATCCAGAGCCAGATCTGTTGACACATTTGTCGGGAGTTCCTCATACCTCCCTCAAGTCCCTCAAACTGACAGCTTGGCTGCTCCGCTTCCCATCTTAGCCAGGTCAGAGTTACTATCTCCTGCAGTACAACAAATTATTGTATCTTCTTACAAACCATCTACAAGAAAATTGTACAACAGCAAATGGAACCGCTTTTTAACTGGGCCTCCAAACAAGGTATAGATCCATTCGGGGCCCCAGTACACAAGATACTAGATTTCCTCACCTCACTTTTTCAAGAAGGAGCATCAACATCCACTATAAGGGTTCAACTGGCCGCTATTTCCAATTTTCATATTGGCCGTGAGGATGGTTCTCTTATGTCCCACAGGCTTTGTAAAGCCTTCATGAAAGGTACTTTTCACCTCCATCCCCCCTTTCGTAATCCAATAGCACCTTGGAATCTTAATCTCATGCTGTCACAACTCATGTTGCCCTCTTTTGAACCAGCTACCACAACTCCGTTAAAATTTCTTTCATGGAAAACACTTTTCCTGGTTGCCATCACTTCCGCCAGAAGAGTTTCAGAGTTACAGGCTCTATCTATCCGACCCCTGTACATGAATTTTCATCCAGATAGAGTAACCTTGCACACCAATCCGTCCTTCCTTCCGAAGGTTTGTTCGATTCAGAACATCAATCAATCTATCGAACTACCTACCTTCTTTAAAAATCATTCCAATAAGCTAGAATACACATTGCACAAGTTGGACGTTCACAGACAACTAAGATTTTACTTACATAGGACAAAAGAGCACAGAAAGTCAGATCAACTATTTGTCTCATATGCTGACCAAAGAAAAGGACAGGCAGTAACTAAGGTTACTTTATCCAAATGGCTCTCAGATTGCATAAATTTCGTATATGCTGAATCTAAACAGCAACTCCCTTTCAAACCCAGAGCTCATTCTACAAGGGCGATTGCTACCTCTTCAGCCCATACCACTCGTTTGCCCTTAGATACCATTTGTGCAGCAGCAACTTGGGCAAAACCGCATACCTTTATCGCCCACTACAAGCTAGACAAGAGTTCCAGGAACAGGGCAACGTTTGGTTCCACTGTTCTCAGGAATGTTCTCCCTTGAGCCACCTGGGAAAAAGGAGCTAGGGACGCTACCCGTGTGTAAGAACAAACGGCGAGATTGAACAATTTCACATTAAGAAGTTATGTCTTACCATAACGATCCATGTGAATTGTTCATCTTGCCTTTGTTCTTACATTCCCCCCCCCTCCATCCCCCGTCCTTCGGTCTGGGAGAATGGTTTTCAACTAGATTTCTTTTCAGCCTTTTCTAGGTATGGTTGGCATGTTATTAACAACAGTAATGGCATCTTTTATCCTCTACATGGCAGTAGGGTTCCAGACACTTTGCAGTATCTGTTTATAAGTGTTTTAGACACAGTTCTAAGAGTGATTCTTCTGGTATAGCAAACTAGATCTGAGGGTTAGCACCGGAGGATCATGGGATATTAATGTGCCTCGAGCTTTCTTGAAGATGCGAGCTAGTGATGCGGCCGACTCGGAGCCGAGGATCGGCTCCGAACCCATGTGTAAGAACAAAGGCGAGATGAACAATTCACATGGATCGTTATGGTAAGACATAACTTCTTAATGTTAAGTTGTCTATCTCGCCTTCATTCTTGCTGGATGGGTTCGGAGCCACTCCGGCTCGCCTCACTGCCACTCTAAAAGCTCGAGAGTTGGTTCCACCGCTCGAGGCTCCCATATCCCACAATGCTGTTACCTCAGATCTCGTTTGCCGCTACAGCTATCGAGGTTGGTTTTCTACCGGTTCTTGGTAAGTGAATTTTTCTGTGTAACTTAGTCTATTAAAACCCCTTTAATTTTAATATTTTTACTTATTTCCCTTAGTTTAGAGAAATTTTTATTCCCTTCTAAAAAAATTCCCATTTTTTTCCCTCAAGAACTTTAGGTTCTTCCCTTGGGCCTTCAGGCCTTTCTTTTTCCCTAGTGGAGTGTGTGTATTATTTCTTATTTTAAAAACCTAGTTAGTGGTTTTGTTATATTTTAACTGGACAGGGTGTAATTAGTGTGTTTGTGTGTGTGTTTGATTACACCTTTAGAAATGTCTTCAAGAAGTGTGATGCGTGCTGTCAGAAAATGTCTCCTGGGACCTTTGCACCTGCAGGACTCCTGTGCTGTGTGCCATGGCTTCAGCCCCAGGGTCCTGCAGGAAAGAAAAATAAATTGATCTTAAGGCTTACTCAAGCCAGAGGATTCCCTTTCTGTTTCTACAGGGAAGCCCTCTAAGGCATCTAGGTCTGAGACCCTGGAGCCGATAAGTCTCAGTCCACAGTTTCTGTGGTTCCAGGAAGAGGTCCAGGTCACCATCTCCCAGGATCTCCCTGCTGTCTGAATGGAGCCAAGATCTCACTCCTCTAGGTCATCGAGGCTGTCGGATCATGACCTTCAGAGGGTAGTGAGTCCGAGGCACTGGCCCAGATGCTTCAGAGCCCGACTCATCAGTCGATGCCTGCCCGGTCCATCAATATATTTCTCCTTGACTCTCTTGAGCTGAGACTGTGATAGCGTCGGAGCCGATACAAGAATCTAGCCATCACTGTCGGTGCTGAGGGAGGTTCTACCTCTGGCTCTGCCTGACAGGGGTGCATTCGAGGTCATGCGGAGTGTGTTAGAGCCTGGCTCTACTCTCCTCTACAGTGCCTCAGGTTAAGTCGACTCACTCCCTCATCCCGGACCGCAGAGAGCCAGCTCCTCAGGAACCCCTGTGGGATTTCATCCTCTTCAGGCCTCTCCTGATTTGGCAGAAGAGCCTCCTCGGAAGAGGAAGTGTAAGAGGAAACACATTGACTCACCTGAGTCTATCACACAGATTTGGATGATTCTGAGGGTTCCCCGTTCCCCTTCTGAAGATGTCTCATTTGCAGACATTCTAGAGATCCTGAAACAGAGGCCAGCCTCAACCCTTCGGAGGACGAATCTGTGTATCTTCCTTCCACCTCCTGGGTGTCCCCCTTTGACCCCCTCATGCAGGTGGTTGCGGCATGGGCGGCTCCTGATTCAGTGGACCCTACTCCCAGGAGACCCTCCAAGTTCATAACGGCACCAGCAGACAAACAGTTCTTAACAAAAGGAGTTTCTGTGGATGCTATGGTGGTAGCTGCTGCCACTAAGAAGGAGCTAGCTGATCCTTCAGTACCTGTCCATCCACCTAACAAGGAATCTAGGTCCATGGACAAGCGGATGTTCTCGTCAGCGACATTTACCATGCGTTCGCTGAACTACCTGTGCCATTTACTCGTCTTCAAAGGGACTTGATCAGTGAAATGTTAGACCCTACAGCTGCGGGTTTCAAGATAAGATGAACACGCAGCTGGCTACCCTTAACTCCATAACCAACTCCTCCATGCGCCTTCTTTCTTACGCTGATGGAGTAGCCGCAGGGACAGGTGTGTCTTTCACTAACTCCCGTTTGATGGATCATCTCTTTGGTCCTCAAGTGAAAGAAACCTTGACTAGGTGCGAAACTGATGGCAAGACCCTTTCTGCTGTCGGAGTCCGTTTTCTACTCCTTCTAGGCCTTACCCCAAAGGCCAGAAAGGTGGAAAGATGTGGTTCGTAAACAATCTCAAGGGACTTAGGACGACAGAGTCGCCAAAGGCAGAGGGAATAACAATGGTTAGGGGCAGGGGAGAACCAGGGCAATCGGGAAGCCTTCCTGACAAGCCCTTTCAGCATCCGACTGCCCATCTTCGGAGGCAGTCGGGGAAGATTGTCACTGTACCCAGAAGCCTGGCTATCCCTGACTCAAGACAAATGGGTACAGTCCATCATTTCGAAGGCTATTCTATCCCCTTTCTTCGCATTCCAAATCAGTCAAAAATCCCTTCCAGATGTTCCAAAGGGATCTAGCGGTTTTGGAGATTTCAAAACTGCTTGCAAAAGAATTCAGCCAGTTCCAGCAGACCAGCAAGGATCCGGAATCTACTCAAGGTTCTTTTAGTTCCAAAGAAAACAGGGGACTGGAGACCAATTTTGGATCTCAGTATCTTGAACAGATCAGTCAAGAAAACAAGATTTCGGATGGTCACGCTGCAATCCATCCTTCCCTTTTGGGCAAAGGAAACTGGATGTGCTCTATAGACCTTCAGGATGCGTACTATCACATAAAATGAACAGACGCCCAGAAGATTCCTCCGCTTCAGGCTGGGAACCAGTCATTTTCAGTTCAGGGAAATGCATGGCAGTGGTAGCAGGTGTTTCCATATTCCTCACAGCTCCCACCAAGCATCTCCTTCTGATGGAAAGCTGGGTATTTCAATAAATTAAAAGTCTGTTTTGTGTCGCCTTGTCGTACTATTACCTACATAGGCGCAAATCTAGACACAGTAAACATGTCTGCGAGACTAACACATCAGAGAATAACAGACATTCACAAACTGGTCTCACTCCTTTTCAACAACAACAGAATCAAAGCCAGAATTTCATGGCGGCCATACCTCTGCTTCCATTAGCCAGATTCCACATGCGGATCCTTCAGTGGATGCTCTTTACTCAATGGTCATACCAGCAACTTCCAATGTCTCACACCATTATGATCATGGCGTGCAAAATCATCTCATGTGGTGGATGTCTTCCCTCAGCTCTTGTTGGGAAGACGTTCCACCCTCCGGTTGCTACTCTGACAACGGATGCCTCCTGATCGGGTGGGGGCATTATCAGGGCAGGATGGTCCAGGGCACATGGCAACCAAACGAATGCCACTTGCACATAAATGTTCTGGAGATGAGAGCAGTGCTTTGCAAGCCCTTCAAGACTCTCTTCCCTTGGGAACGATTGCAATCCAAACAGACAATATGTCTGTAGTGTGGTACATCAACAAACAAGGCGGAACCAGGTTATACCCAGAAGCACTCAGACTGTGACAATGGGCGATTTCTTCTCAGCGGTTTCTGATAGCAACATCCTGGGAAGTCCAATCAAATTGCGGACAAGTTGAGCAGAGCTATCCTCATGCCTCGTGGTCTCTGAAAGACTCTGTTGTGAGAGAAATTTTTCTCAAGTGGGGTCAGCCTTGCTGCGATCTTTGCTACTCCCCAAAACAGCAAGTGCAGAGAATATTTCACTCTATTCCTTTACCAGGCCAACCCAGCAGAGACGCTCTAGTCCAAGTTTGGCCCGGGACTTCTGTATGCATTTCCTCCCTTCCCACTAATCTCTCAAGTGATACAGAAAGCCAGAAGGCCTCATTGATCCTCATTGCTCCTTACTGGCCTCGACAAGTGTGGTTCCCCTTTCTACATCGATTTCTTTTGAGCGACCGTGGAATCTGGACCTAGTTCCAGATCTTTTGATCCATCAGTCGGGTCAGTTTCATCGCTCCCTCCCTCTCTGAACCTCACTGCTTGGTTCCTCCAGTTCCAACCTTAGCCAGGCTTCCTCAATTATCTCACTCTGTTAGAGATATTTTGATAGCTTCCCATAAATCTTCCACTCGGAAGATTTATTTGAGTAAGTGGAAACGCTTCACATATTGGGCTCAAGGAAAGGACATAGATCCTTTCACTGCTTCCATCCAATTAGTCCTTGATTTTCTAGCTGAACTCTTCCATGCAGGTTCATCTCCCTCTACACTTAAAGTTCAATTGGCAGCTATTTCTAACTTTCATGTGGGTATTTCTGAATCTGCCTTAATGTCCCACAAGCTTTTTTTGAAAGGAGTTTTTCTTCTCAGACCTCCTATAAGAAATCCTCCTTCTCCTTGGGACCTAAATTTAGTTCTTGCTTCTTTGATTCTCCCCTTTGAACCTGCAGTCTCCTGTTCTTTAAAATTGCTATCATGGAAGACTCTTTTTCTGGTAGCTATTACATCAGCTAGAAGAGTTTCAGAGCTTCAAGCACTCAGCTGTCGTCCTCCTTATCTATTGTTTCATAAGGACAAAGTATCATACGAACTAACCCGTCCTTTTTGCCTAAGGTGGTCTAAATCTAAATCAAAGCATTGACCTACCTGTCTTTTTCCAGAATACTCCAATAGGTCTGAACAAAATTACACTGCCTGGATGTTCATCGTCAATTGAGGTACTACTTGGATAGAACAAAACAATTCAGAAAATCTGATCAGCTGTTTGTCTCAAAGCAGAAAGGGACTTTCAGTTTCAAAGGTATCATTATCCAGATGGCTAACATCTTTGATTTCCCTTGTATATGAAATTAGACACCAAAAACTGCCTAATAAACCTAAGGCCCATTCAGAGCTTTGGCTACTTAGCCTTCCAAGATAGACTGCCTATTGACACCATTTACTTGGGCTACTCCTCACACTTTCATTTCTCATTATAGGTTGGCTTTCGCTTCTAGGCATGGAGCTAACTGTGGTTCCACTGTTCTCAGGAGTCTGTAACATATAGAAGTTATGTTCTTACCATAGTCATGTTAGTTTGTCTTCTTGCTTTCTTTCTTCTTCTCCACCCTCCTTCCCCTGGCCTGGACAGACCTAGAGGGTTGTGATTGTGACCTCTTTCTACCACCTCTTTCTTAGGCATATGCTGGTTCAGGATGTAGGTCACCCTTCTTTCTCCTGTTGTTAGAGGTGGACTCTGTTTAGAGTTATTCTGTTACTATTATAAGCTGGGGTTAGCTTACAAACGAGATCTGAGGTAACCCCGCCTAGCATTGTGGGATGGTGGAACCAACCGGCTTTTTTAGAGAAGGGCGAGTCGAGCCGAGGTCGGCTCGAACCCATCCAGCAAGAAGATGGAACGTTATGGTAAGAACATAACTTCTATTTTTGCATTATTATGTATTTTCTGAAGGATATAAAGTCTGAAATTCAAATTTCTGTCATAATTTAGTATTATTTAGTGGCTTTGATCTTCAATGATTTGCCAGAATATCACACATTTTATGAGGAACAAACCAAAAATACGAGGCAAGAATCTGGACATTCTGCGTAAATCTGTACAGTTGAGAGGTATGGATTGGAGTGTATTTTGTAGGGGTCTACTTTAATTAAACGAAAGCAGAATCCATCGAATACGAATCCATCGACACATAAACAGTGAAATACGATAACGTCGAACCCGCAAAACTGCAAAATTTAAACATCAAAACTGCAGTAGTCGGCCAACCCCACCGCCCATAACATACTACCTACGCAAACATAACAACAAAAAACACATACATACACTAACCAAAACCCTACTACTAACCCTAAATTAAAGCACCAAAACCCCACTTCTAACCCTACACTAAACCCCACATACACAACTATCTATGCACTACCCTTAACCCCTCCCTAACCCTAAGGTCCGTAACTACTACACACTTACCCTACAGAACTATACCCACACAAAGTAAATATTCCACACACATACACTTAACAAAACCCTACACTAAACCTTACATACATTACCTATCTATGCACTTACCTTAACCTGCACCCTAACCCTAAGGTCCGTAACTATCGCACACTTATCTTACGGAGATATACCGCAGACGGGCCAACTAGGACAATTCGACATTTCCAATTTCACTATTTATTGCGTTCGACGTTTCCACGTTTCACTGTTTACGTGTCGACGGATTCATATTAGACGGATTCCACTTTCGTTTAATTAAAGTAGACCCTTTTGGAGTGTGGGGCATTTTTTCTGACATGTAGAGATGTTTCTGACCATTAACTAGTTGAAAAAATGTTAAATAAGGGCGTAATTATAGCCAGTCCATTTTTCCTAGCACAATGCAGTGGTGGGATCTCTGTGGAGTGTTTGTAGCAAATTTAACTATTTTATTCTAGCATTTTTCAAGCTTTAGTTTGTCAGTTATATTTAAGTTAGTAAGGATTAGTGAGGCATAGAGTAGTGTTTAGAGCAAATATGTTCTAGCTATTGATTGTCTGGTAAAGTTAGTGAGATATGGCTTAATCTTATACACAGACCCAAGTTTCATATAGGTTTTTTTAATAGATTGTGATAAATGTATATCGAATGTAAGTTTTTCATCAGCTTGCATACATAGTAGATTTGTTGGAGACACTATTTCAGATTTGGTGTTATTGGAGGAGAAGATTTGGAAGGATGATTTTAGTTCAGCATATTTGTAGGTATTAAAAGCATTAGTTTTGTTTTGTTTTGTTAGGATTAAGTAGTTGGTGGGAGTTTGTGATCCAGGAATTGACTACAGTGAATGAGAATTGAGTCATTGCCTGCAGTTTTACAAGGGTTTGTGCAGAGCAGTTGGGTGTGGAGTCAGGTGCTTGTTGCACGTTATAAAATGACTGGCCATTAACATTCAAAAATGTGCACACTGATTCGTCAGCCCAACCAGCATTCCCATTGTAAAATCAAGCATATACCAATAGAAAAAAAGTCCAGCTGCCTGGACTTTCTTCTATTAATATATGCTGTGGAGCTTTCCATTTATCTTAATTAAAAAATGAAATAAACTTTGAAATCTGAACAGGTACAGGAGAGATGAGACAGAGAAAATACAAGGATAATCAGGTATATTAAGCAAAACTAAAGAAACACACCTGATTATCCTTGTATTTTCTTTGCCCTGTCTCTCTCGTATGTCAGAATGGTTCCGGGTTTCAAATTAAAAAAAAAAAAAAAAAAGGCAACGGAGATCTTCCTTTCTACATGGCTTCCTTTCCAAAGTGCTGATGTACTGCTCAAGAGTGAGAAAGTAAGTCCCATGTGCATGCACTGTACTTTAAGAAAGTCCCATGATACGGGGAAAAAAGCAGAAGAGCATCATGGCACCGCTATACAAAGACATTATGTAAGAAAAGTAAGTAACATTTTTCTTAAAAAATGTCATTGTGTAACATCAATAACCCATGGCTGGGTGTGGGTAATGCTAGATTTACCAAAGCTGGCTTTGTTTGGTCACTCAGTCTTTGTCTTTGTGACCAAACCAAACCAACTGTGGGTGAAGCCAGCATTAACCACACCCAGCCATGAGCCATTGGTATAACAGAGGTTAGCTTGATTGCTGTATGTAATTTGTTTGTAATGATATTGAATAAGAGTGGTCCCAAAACTGATCCCTGTGTGATGGCTTCTGTGACTGCTAAGAACAGGGAAAAGTTTTGTTGCCATCTGACTGCCTGTTGCCAGTCAAATAGATAACATTCAAAAATGTGCACAGTGATTGGTCAGCCCAACCAGGGAAGAATGATTACGTCTAAGGGAGGATAACTCAGAGAGTAGTTTTGAATGGGAGATGGTATCAAATGGCTTTAGGTAGGTCTATGAAGAGGGAAGAGAGAGACTAACTTACCTTCTTTTCTATTTTGGATGATGGTATTGGTGAAGCTAAGGAGGGTGGTTGTAGTGCTGTGATTGGGATGAAAAACATATTATGTAGTGGTTAACAGGTTTCTGTTGGTGAGATGTTTAATGAATTGTGAGTGAATGCATTGTTCTAGTATTTTGAATGGGGATAAGACTGATATAGGTCTGTAATTTGAGAATTTGGTTGAGTTTTACCTTTTTGTAAGGGAATGATATAGGGCATTTTCCATATGGCTGGGACATGGTTTTCTGTGATTAATATTGTCATTGTTGCCTTCTGGACCATCAATGCTTTTTTCACTACTTCTGTTTTAACCACGCTCCTTCATGGAGAATAGCAACCCCTCCACTGGAGAGGTTTCAGTGAGTATCCTCGGCTCGGTGATTAATATGTATAGAAATAGGCTGGAAAAGAGCATCAGCTGCTAGTTTTAGGTATTTGACTAGTAATTTATCTGTTGCTAAGGTTGTTGCTTTAATTTGGATAGCAGTTTTCTTATTGTGGAGGTTTAGACAGTTTTAAAAGAGAAATTTTTACCTTTGATACATGGAAGGTCTTAGTAAAGAGTGGAGTTTGGGCCCTATATTTGATGAGTGATAGAACAGAGTTAGTGGGATAGGAGCTGAATTGTGTCACTATACTGTCATTACTGTTAGAGGTCATAGGGGCTGGACTAGTAGACTGACTGGGCTGGGGAAGCTTTTTATGGAGGAATAATCTGTGGTTATTTTGGTGTTTTTGTTGTGTGTAGTATGACAGTTTATCTGTTTTGATTTGCTTTTTGGAAAGCTTTTGAAGTCGTTTAATGTTTTGTAATTATGATAATATTTTGTGTAAAGCAAATCTGTAGAATGGCCTACAAAATGTGGCCAGTGAGAAAGATATGTAACACAGAGAAAAAAAACATGACTCTTCTCTAGCATTCCAGAATACAGGAACATGCAACACTGGATTCATAGGTAGTTACTAAGAATTCATACCAGAAGACCAATAATGAGCCTGTGCCAAATTCCCAATTGTTGTAAAGCATTATCTGGTTAATTAACTTGCTAAAGTCACATGATAGGCAAATGAAAGCTGAGGGGAACCAAACCCTGTGCCAAAGAAAGTAGTTTGTTAACAGCCTATAGCCTTAATCTACACAAACTGCCAGACTAACAGCATGGTTAGATATATTTTAATATTTTAACTTTGTGAAATATAATGATAAATGGGGTCTATCTCTTCTGTATTTTTTTTTTTTTTGGATGTGGTAGTTAGCAGGATTCACTAACAAGGGGCAGTCAAACTTTACCAGTAAACAAATGCTAATAAATCAATAAATCAATAAATTTGCATGTGCTCATTTGTTAAATGAGTAAACTGACTGATCCTTGTGAAATTTTTCACCTGAAAAAAAAAGTCTGTCTCCCTGACAGTGATTCATAGTGGACAGTTAAAACTAAGCAGCATATTGGGGAGGACTCATACAGACAGGAGGAGAAGGAAACACAAATCGTACTTAAACTACAACCGAGGATCAGGCTCAAAACCTTGGTCAGAGCTGGGAAGCCATGACACTACATTATATCATGTATAGTGATGGCCAAGGATCAGGCTCAATCCTTTGACCAGAGCTGTGAAGAAATGATACTGCCCATTATATCATTATGCAATAATGGGTAACAGCAATGTCGAGGTAAAATGGCATCTTATGCTTAGAAAGGACTATATTGCGTCTCTTGTCTGATCACACACTATCTACTTTGAATTTTCTTTATATGGTTTCAGGATATGAAATAAACAAAGACAGTGACTGCTGGTATAGACAGTAAACAAGCAAACTTGTTTGGCCTAGTGTTTCTTCTTTAATAATAAGACTACAATCACAAAGATTTTAAATGCATGACATTATTTCTACAAAAATCTAATTGCCTGGGTCTATAAGTTTGTATCTTAATGTAACCTTATGTAAACCTAACATGCATATTTAAAATGGAGCTTTTCTCCCCTGGCCTCAGATGAAAAAGGGGCTTGTGCCCAGTCAGATTATCCTGGTAAACAAATGCTAATAAACAATAAATAGTAAAAGAAAGTTCCTCTTAAAACTGAGAGGAACACAGCTGTGATTCTTCAGCACAATGTGTGTGCAGGTTAGAGCAGGACAGCATATACCAAGTCCAGGTCTGCACTAACACATAATATTACCCTCATCCCAAGGTGCAGCAATCCCAGGGTCAGTCTGTATGAGTAGCAGACATATCGGAGGTACAGACACCCCCCCAAGTGTCCCTGCAAGTTTGTACTGGTAGTTCTTGGGACACCTACATGCTCAGTTTAAATAATGCTTTGTTCCCTGTTCTCTTTTAACGTGCTAGTGTTTTTTGCATCTTACACAAAATGAGTTAGAAGTCATTTCTAACCAATGTTGTTTCACTCTGGACACTTCTGCTGCTTGTGTCCCCTGTAACATGTGGGTGATGTGCATAATGACACCCTATGATACTGAAATGTGCTGCATTAATTCATCTTTGAGCAAAATGTCAGGCCTTTAATATTTCTAATTCATGCAATGCAATCAGTTTATACCTGTGTTCTGTCTCTCTCTCTCTGTCTCTGTGCTGACTTAAAACCTGTCTGTGTTTTTCTCTTTTTGTCTTCCTGTTTATCATTCATGTCAGATATAATACAGCACCAGAATCAGTGAATTTACTCTCTCTCTCAGACTGCGTGCCAAGTTTCAATAATCTGTTTCTGCTATCGGTTGTTGGAATGTTATCTGATCAGTGTTTGCTGATTACACTGTTGGATTGATGAATATACAGATTTAGGAGGAGCAGCTCTCTGAACAAAGTTTTTTGTTTCCAAGATAAATGTCTCCAGTATCATAAAAAGTGGGATTCAATTGACTTGACCAACTGAGTGTTCTGCAACCTCAGAGTTAATATATTTACCGTAAGTTACTAGGGTGTTGGAGCCAACTGCCCCAAATTTGATAGGACCATTTTATTTATTAATAGGTTGCAGTAATGTAGTTTCATTAATGCATCTTTCAGAAATGTAATTTCTAGTAATAAAAATGAAGGTTATAACCTCTAAAAGTTAAGATTTAAAAACCAGTAAGTTTGCAGAGATGTTATCATAAAAAAATTGCCTTCACTGAAATCAGAATGAGTGCTTTCATCTATAAAAATACTTCATATCATCTGATGAAATCTGTTTTATGGCTGAAAATGTTCACCCTGATTTCAGTAAGGACACATATTCCAATGGAAATAACATCTCTGCCGTCTTATTGTTTTTTAAAGCTTTACTTGTAGACGCTATATCCTTTATTGTTATTTGAGGATTAGTTCCACTCTAACACATGGACCACGATATAACTATTTATGGGTCATTACAGTTAGCTCTTTTCTTGTTCAGTCTGACACTCTACTAAACTACAATGCAGCTTATCAATTTCCCATCACTGTTTAAGGACAAGCCACTTTTTTTATACCTTCCAAAACCTAAAATGAATATACAAGAGACATTTTTATACCTTGAGCCACAAAATGTTATTGCCTCGCTCTGTTTCATTAGCGTTAAAAACCCTTATTTGTGCATGGGATTCATCTGCTTTTGGGTCTCTTTTCACATGGCCTCCTGTGTCATTTTGCTATCCCTTTTTGATTTGATTGCTTGATTTTTCCCTTTGCTAATGTATGCAGGGAA
The DNA here is from genome assembly GCF_019279795.1 of Protopterus annectens. Classification (NCBI taxonomy): domain Eukaryota; kingdom Metazoa; phylum Chordata; order Ceratodontiformes; family Protopteridae; genus Protopterus; species Protopterus annectens. The sequence goes on from NC_056750.1 coordinate 45,939,798, forward strand.
GGTGTATCTTGTTTATCTGTTATTGTACACTGCCTAAGTCCTAACACTCACCTGCGCCTTACAATAATTTATCCTTATCACCAGCCATTCAGATAACCCTTTCCTACTTTGGCGATAAATGTTCTACAGCCTTTTTAAAATCAAGGTCACCTTTGAAATTTATACTCAACTCATGATCTGCCTATGAAAACTATAACTTTGTCAGAAACATAAATAAATAAAAAATAGGTTTATAAATGCTGGCATCTGATTAATAAATAAATGTGAATCTGTTACCATCTGTTGGAAGTTCAAAAGTATGTATTTTCACAGTATATTCTTTTTATTGTTCAGAATTGTAAAGGTTGTAGTTTTCACAGTAGTCTTATGCTTTTTGTTATGGCCTGCCCATCACAGTACAGTGATTGACCTGCTGACCATGATTTACTGCATGGTGACCACTAGGCTGTACTCATCTAGAATAATGAATATTTTAGTAACTTGATTTTAATGTTCACACTTGTTTTGTACGTTCTGCTATGATGACATCAACTGTCCTGGCCTGCATGTGAAGGAAGGCCAGTTTCTTTATGAAAAGCAATTAGTCAACAAAAACAACTTAAGTGAATAAGCAACAGAATTGTTTTTGACATATAAATAATACTTACTACGTCTTTTAATTTTTTTCCCAACTGAAAAACAAAAGAAAAGAAAAGAAAAGAAAGCACATCATATCATAACAAAATCATTTCATATATTATTTGCAAATACATTTTGTCACACTTTCAGTAGCAAAGTATCGGTAAAAAAGGTTCAAATGTGGGATCAGGTTTTCCCAATACCAAAACAGAAAGCAGTTAAGTATGAGGGACTATTCTAGTGCAGGATTCTCAGATGTACACACACACACACACACACACACACACACACACACACACACACACACACACACACACACACACACACACACACACACACACACACACACACACACACACACACACACACACACACACACACACACACACACACACACACGCACACACGCATTCAAAGTTTGAATAGTCACTAATTAATTCACTTATGGGCACTACTTTTAAAATGTGGGAATAAACTAAATTACTTGTCTGGGAAAAAAGACGTGGTTAACAGCCCAACATTACACCATCCTGTTACTTGTTTGTGTTTATGATTTTTTTGAATGATATGCCCCCCACTGTATGTTGATTATCACTCCCCTACTTGCTTATTAGCCTGACCATTCCTCATCATCAGGGTGAGTGCTGAATGGTAGGGGCCATTATTTGGACAGCCTTCAGAGATGATTAAGGGTTTTTACTTTATGATCTATATTTCCCCATGCATACTCATCTGAGGTGGGAGAAGAATGCTAGAGAATGGTTCTGACCCCACTGGTCATCACTCACTTCCAGAAAGGACATTTTGAAAAAGCATCTCTGCCCCCAACCCTAAAGCAAGGGAAGTAGTTTCCCCAAGTCAGTACCAACAAACTCACATTTCCCCATGTCCTCCTTGATGTCCTGCAAGAATCCCCCTCCCCCAAGATAGTTGTATAGACCATTCCCCTTCACCTGTCTCCATCCCTGACTGGCTACTCTGGTGCCATGGCAACTATATGAACCCCTGCTACATGAGGTATTTTAAAGGTGAATCATTTCCCATGAGGAAAGAGAAAAAGAGCTAACATGGTTCTCAGTTTCATAAGACTGAAAGGATACCTCATCTGCTAAGTTCGATTTTATTTAAGGGAGAAATTTATTTATTTAGTTGTTTTTGTTGACCGAGAAAGTCTGACTCTGCATGATCCCACTTTCAGTGGAGGCCTGGGGAGAAAAACTACTTGCAAGTTTGCATACAGTTCTACATTATTTTTTAACATACAATTTGAAGTAAATTAGGACTTAGATAACTATGCATTTCATAGGTATAATAGGTATGTATGCATATATAATGGCGTGGACTTTACTGAGGTGTTTAAGGACAACAAAAAAGTCAGTAAGTAGAACATCTTCATGGGAAACTAAGTGAAGGAAAAGGAGGGATGGGAGAAAAGAGGAAGAAGGAAATTTTAGTGACAGAGAAGTTTGTAGTATAAGGCCTAAGATTACGGTCATAGAAAGTGTAGGAGTATGGGAGAAGGTGCTGTGTGTGAGTGTAAAAATACTGAGAGGGAAGGAAATGGGGGAGATGTGGGGAGTAACACAGATAAGGAAGAAGGAGATTTTAGTGACAGAGAAGTTTGTAGTATAAGGCCTAAGGTTACGGTCATAGAAAGTGTAGGAGTATGGGAGAAGGTGTTGTGTGTGAGTGTAAAAATAGTGAGAGGGAAGGGAGAGATATGGGGAGTAACACAGATAAGGGAAGGGGAAGTGTCAGGGAGTAGCATAGATAAGGAAGGGGGAGATGACGTTGAGTAACATAGATGAGAAAGGGGAGGTGCCAGGGAGTAAAATAGAAAAGGGGTGTGGGACATGTGGTGGAGTATCATGGGGATGTGGGGGAGTAACATAGAAAAGGAAAAGGGGAGAGGTGGGGGAGAAAATAGATAAGGGAATGGGGAGATGTGGTGGAGTAACACAGATAAGGGAAGGGGGATGTGGGGGAATAACATAGATAAAGGAAGGGGAGAGGTGGGGAATAGCATAGATAGGGAAGGGGGAGATGTGTGGAGTAACATATATAAGGGAAGGGAAGATATGGACATGTAATATAGATAATGGAAGGAGGAGAGATGGGAGAGTAACATAGGTAAGGGAAAGGGGAGATGTGGTGGAGTAACATCAATAAGGGAAGGGGGAAATGTGGGGAGTTACATAGATAACAGAAGGGGGAGATGAGGGGAGTAACACAGGTAAGGAAAGAGAGAGATATGGTGGAGTAACATAGATAAGGGAAGGGGAGATATGGAATGGAACATAGATAAGGGAATAGGGGATTTGGGGAGTAACATAAATAAGGGAAGGGGAAGATGTGAGTGACATAGATAAGGGAAAGGGGAAATGTGGGGGAGTAACATAGATAAGGAAGCGAAAGATGTTCGGAGTAACATAGATAAGGGAAGTGGGATTTATGGGAGTAACATGGATAAGGGAAGGGGTGATGTGGGTGAGTAACAGATAAGGGAAGGGGAGATTTGGGTAGTAACCGATATGGGACAGATGAGATGTTGGGAGTAATGTAGCTAAGGGAAGACAGAGATGTGGGAGTAACATTGATAAGGGAAGGCAGTGATGTGGGGAGTAAGATAGATATGTAAAGGGGAGATGTGGGGAGTAACATAGATAACAGAAGGGGAGATGTGGGGTAACATAGTTAAGTGAAGGGGAAGATATGGGGGAGTAATAAAGTCACGAGAAGGGGGGATGTGGGGAGTAACATAGATAAGAATGGGAAGATGTGGGGAGTAACATAGAATAGGGAAGATGGAGATGTGGGGAGTAACATAGATAAGGATAATGGAGATGTGGGGAGTAACATAACAAAAGGAAAGGGAGATGTCAGGAGTAACACAGATTAGGAAGGGGAGATATGGGGAGTACTATAGATAAGGGAACAGGGTGTGGGGAGTAAACTAGATAGAGAATGGGAAAATGTGAGGCAGTAACATAGATAAGGGAAATGGGAACATATGGGGGAGTAACATAGATAAGGGAAGGGGTGATGCTGTGGTGTAACATAGTTAAGGGAAGGAGGGATGTGGGAGTAACATAGATAAGGGAAGGGGAAGATGTGGTGGAGTAACATCGATAAGGGAATGTTGAAATATGGGGAGTTACACAGATAAGGGAAGGGGAGATGTGGGGAGTAACACAGGTAAGGAAAAGGAGAGATGCGGTGGAGTAACAGATAAAGGGAAGGGGGATGTGGGTGAGTAACATGGATAAGGGAAGATGGATGTTAGGGAGTAACAGATCAGGAAATTGGAAGATCTGGTTGAGTAACATAGATAAGGGAAGGGGAGATATAGGGAGTAGCATAGAAAAGGGAAGAGAAAGATGTGGTGGAGTAGCATCAGTAAGAGAAGGGGGAATGTGGGGAGTAACAAAGATGAGGGACAGGGTAGATGTGGGTGAGTAATGTAGATAAGGGAAGGAGGGATGTGGGGAGTAACCTAGATAGGAAAGAGGGAGATGTGGGGAGTAAGATAGATAAGGGAAGGGGAGACGGGGAGTAATGTAGATAAGGAAGGATGGTGCTAACAATAACATGGATAAGGGAAGGGGAGATAATTGGGAATAACATAAATAAGAGAAGGGGAGATATGGGGAGTAACATAGGTAAAGGAAGGGGAGATATGAAGAGTAACATAGAAAGTGAAGCAGGTGATGTAGTGGAATAACATAGATAAGGGAAAGGGAGAGATGTGGGGGAGTATCAGATATGGGAACATGGAAATGTGGGGAGTAACATAGATAAGGCAAGGGGAGATGGGGAGTAACATATATAAGGGAATGCAGAGATGTAGGGAGTAACATAGATAGGAGAAGGCAGCCATGTGGGGGAGTAACATAAGTAAGGGAAGGGGAAGATGTGGTGGAGTAACATCAATAACAGAAGGGAGGAATCTGGGGAGTAACACAGATGAGGGAAGGTGGAGATGTGGGGCGTAACAAAGATAAGGGAAGGGGAGATGTGGGGGAGGAACATAGATAAGGGAATAGGGGATGTGGGGAGTAACATAAATAAAGGAAGGGGAAGATGTGGTTAACATAGATAAGGGAAAGGGGAAATGTGGGGGAGTAACATAGATAAGTAAGGGGGTGATGTACAGAGTAACATAGCTAAGGGAAGGGGATATATGGGGAATAACACAGATAATGAAGGTGGTGATGTGGGTGAGTAACATAGCTAAGGGTAGGGGAGATGTGGGGAGTAACATAGATTATGGGAAGGGTGAGATGTGAGGAGTAACATAAATAAGGGAAGGCGGGGATGTGGCGAATAAGATAGATAAGTAAGGGAAAGATATGGGGGAGTAACATAGATAACAGAAGGTGGAGATGTGGGAAGTAACATAGATAAGGAAAGGGGGGATGGGGGAGTATCATAGATAAGGGAAGCGGTGATGAGGAAGAGTAAAATAGATAAGGGTAGGGGAGATGTATGGAATAGCATAGATAAGGAATGGGGAGATGTGGGAGTAATATAGATCAGGAAGGGGAGATGTGGGGTGTAACATAGAATAAGGAAAGGGAGATATAGGAGTAACATAGATAAGGGAAGGGGAGATGTAGTAAGTAACATAGATAAGGGTGATGGTGATGTGGCGAGTAACACTGAAAAGGAAGGGGAGATGTGGGGGGGGTAATGGATAAAGGAAGGCAGGGATGTGGGGAGTAATATAGATAAGTAAAGGGGAGATGGGGAGTATCATAAATAAGGGAAGGCTGATATGCTGGTGAGTAATATAGGTAGGGGAAGGGGAGATGTGGGGAGTAGCATAGATTGGGGTAATGGTGATGTGGGAAGTAACATAGAAAAGGAAGGGGAGATATGGGAGTTGCATAAATAAGGAAGGGGAGATGTGGGGGAGTAATATAGATAAGGGAAGGGGGTGTGGGGAGTAAGATAGATAAGAGAAGGGGTGATGTGAGGAAGTAACATAGATAAAGGAAAGGAGGATATGTGGAGGAGTAAAATAGATAAGGGAATGGCATACAGTAGAGTAACATAGATAAGGAAAGGGGGAATGGGAGAGTAACATAATTATGGGAAGGGGGAGATGTGGGTGAGTAAGATAGTTAAAGGTGGGTAAGATGTGGGGAGTAACATCAATAAACTGGAGATGTTGTGGAATAACATGGATAAGGGCAGGTGGAGATGTGGTGGAGTAATATAGATAAGGGAAGGGGATGGGGGAGTAACATAGATAATGGAAGGAGAAGATGCAGTTGAGTAACATAGATAAGGGAAGGGGAGTGTGGGGGAGTAACATAGATAAGGCAAGTGGAGTTGTGGGGGAGTAGCATAGATAACGGAAGGGGATATGGGGGAGTAATAAAGATAAGTTAAGGAGGAAATATGATGACGTTACATAGATAAGTGAAGGGGGATGTGGGGGTGTAACATAGATTAGGGAAGGGGAGATGTGGGGAGTATCATAGATGAGGGAGGGGGATGTTAGGGAGTAACATGGATAAGGAAGGGAGATGTCGGGTAGTAACATAGTTAATTGAAGGGGGAGATGTGGGGGAGTAATATATTTAAGGGAAGGTGGGATGTGGGGAGTACCATAGATAAGGAAGGGGGAGATGTGGGGAGTAGTATAGAATAGGGAAGGGGGAGATGTGGTGAGTAACATAGATAAGGGCAATGGTGATGTGGGGAGCAATATAGAAAAGGAAGGGGAGATGTCAGGGGTAACATAGATTAGGAATGGCAGATGTGGGGGACAAATATAGAAAAAAGGAAGTGTGGTGTGGGGAGTAACATGAATAGGGGAAGGTGGAGATGTGAGGAAATAACATAGATAATGGAAGGGGAGATGTAGGGAGTAGCATAGATAAGGGATGGGGATGTGGGAAAGTAACATCAATTAGGAAGGGGAAATGTGGGTTAGTAACAAAGTTAATTGATGAGTAGATGTGGGGGAGTGATATAGTTAAGGGAAGTGGGCATGTGGGAATTTCCATAGATAGGAAGGGGGAAATGTGGAGAGTAATATAGAATAGGGAATACAGAGATAAGGGGAGTAACATAACAAAAGGAAGGGGAGATATATTAGAGTAATATAGACTAAGAAGAGGAGATGTGGAGGAGTAATATAGATAAGGTAAGGGGGTGTAAGGATTAACCTAGCAAGAGAAGAGGAAGATGTGAGGAAGTAACATAGGTAAGGGAAATGTGGGGAAGTAAAATAGATAAGGGATGGGGTGATGCAGTGGAGTAACGTAGATAAAGGAAGGGGAAGATGTTGTGGAGTAACGTTAATAAGAGAAAGGGAAATATAAGGAGTTACAGAGATAAGAGAAGGGGAGATGTGTGGAGTAACACAGGTAAGAAAAGGGAGAGATGTGGTGGAATAACAGATAAAGGGAAAGGGGATGTCAGGGAGTAACTTAGGTAAGGAAATTGGGAGATCTGGTTGGGTAACATAGATAAGGGAAGGGAAGATGTGGGGAGTAACACAGAAAAGGGAAGGGAAAGATGTGGTAGAGTGACATCAATAAGTGAAGGGGGAATGTGGGGAGTAACATAGATAAGGGAAGGGGTAGATGTGGGTGAGTAACATAGATATGGGAAGGAGGGATGTGGGGAGTAACATAGATAAGGTAAGGGTAAGATGTGGGGAGTAACACAGATAAGGGAAGAGGGAGACAGGGAAGTAATATAGATAGAGAGAAGGATGGTGCTAGGGGTAATATGGATAAGGGAAGGGGAGATGTGGGGAGAAACAAAGATAAGGGAAGGGGAGATATGGGCACTAACATAGACAAGGGAAGGGGAGATGTGGGGAGTAACATAGATAAGGGAATGGGGAGATGTGGGGAGTAAGACTGATAAGGGAAGGGGAAATGTGGGGGAGTAACATAGATAAGGGAAGGGGAAATGTGGGGAGTAACATAGATATGGGGAGGGGGAGATGTGGATAGTTAAATAGATAAGGGAAGGTGGAGATGTGAGGAGTAACATAGATAAGGGAAGGCAGAGATGTGAGTAGTAACATAGATAAGGGATGGGCAATGAGGAGTAACATAGGGAAGGGGGATGTGGGAAGTAGGATAGATCAGGAAGGGGGAGATGTTGTGGAGTAACATTGATAAATGAAGGGTGATGTGTGGAGCAACATTGATAAGAGAAGGAGGATATGTGAGTATTAACAGGTAAGGGAAGAAAATGAAATGCGGGAGTAACAGATAAGGAAGGGGGAGATGTGGGGACTAACATAGATAAGGGAAGCAGAAATGAGGCGGAGCTAAGAGAATGGGGAAATCTGACAGAGTAGCATAGCTAACAGAAAGGGGTGTGGGGGAGTAACACTGATAAGGTAAGGGGGAGAAGTGGTGACTAACATAGATAAGTAAAGTAGGAGATTTGGGGGAGTAATATAGATAAGGGAAGATGGAAATGTGGGTAGAGCATAGATAAGGAAAAGGAGGATGGGGGAGTATTATAAATAAGGGAATTGGGTGTTCCAGGGGAGTAACATAGAATAGGGAAGGGGAGATGTGGGAGTAACATAGATAAGGGAAGGGAAGATGTGGTGAATAACATAGATAAGGGTAATGGGGATGTGGGGAGTAATATAGAAAAGAAAGGGGAGATGTGGGGTTAACATAGATAAGGGGAAGGCAGGAACGTGGGGAGTAAGATAGATATTTAAGAGGGAGATGTGTGGGAGTAACATAGATAAGGGAAGGCAGAGATGTAGGGAGTACATAGAATAGGGAAGGGAAGGTGTTGGTGTAACATAGATAAGGAAAGGGGGATGTAGGGAGTAGCATAGATAAGGAAGGTGAAGATGAAGGGCGTAATATAGATCAGGAAGGGGAGATGTGGGGAGCAACATAGAATAGGGAAGGGGAGGTGTTGGAGTAATATAGATAAAGGAAGGGGAGATATGGTGAGTAACATAGATAAGGGTAATGGGGATGTGGGGAGTGACATAGAAAAGGAAGGGGAGATGTGGAGGTAACATAAATAAGGGAAACTGCATGTGGGGAGTAATATAGATAAGGGAAGGGGAGATGTTGGCAGTAACATAGATAAGGGAAGGGGAGATGTGAGGAGTAAAATAGATAAGGGAGGGGAGATGTGAGTAGTAACAGTGGTCAGAGAAGGGGAGATGTGGGGTGCAACACAGATAAGGGAAAGGAAGATATGGGTGAGTAACAATGATAAGGGAAGGGGGAAATATGGGGAGTAACATAGAAAGTGAAGGGGTGATGTAGCAGAATAAGATAGATAACGGAAGGGGAGATGTGGGGGGTAACATAGGTAAGGGAAGGGGAAATGTGGGAAAGTAACATAGCTAAGGGAAGGGGAGATGTGGGGAGTAGCATAGATATGGGAAGGGGGAGATGTGGATAGTAACATAGATAAGGCAATGCAGAGATGTGGGGGTAACGTAGATAAGGGAAGGCAGAGAGGTGGGGAGTATCATAGATAAGGGAATGGGTTGGGGAAGTAACATAGATAAGAAAGGGGGAGATGTGGGTAAGTAACATAGATAAGGGAAGAGGGAGATGTGGGGGGAGTAACATAGATAAGGGAAAGGGAGATATGGGGAGTAGCATAGATAAGAAAGGGGGAGATACGGGGAGTAGCATAGATAAGAAAGGGGAGATGTGGGGAGTAACATAGATCAGGAAGGGAAAGATGTGATGGAGTAACATTTATAAGGTAAGGTGATGTTGGAATTAACACTGATAAGTGAAGGAGAGATGTGGGTAGTAACACAGATAAGGGAAGGGGCTGATATGAGTAGTAAAATAAATAAGGGAAGGGAAAGATATGGGGATTAACCTAGATAAGGAAGGGGGAGATGAGGGGAGCAACACAGATAAAGGAAGGGTGATGTGGTGAGTAACATAGAAAAGGAAGGGAAGATGTCAGGGGTAACACAGATTAGGATCGGCAGATGTGGGGGACTAATATAGAAAAGGGAAGTGTGGTGTAGGGAGTAACATAAATAGGGGAAGAGGAGATGTGAAGAAATAACATAGATAAGGTAAAGGGGATGTGTGGGGGAGTAAAATAGATAAGGGAAGGGGTGATATGGTGGAGTAGCATAGATAAGAGAAGGGGAGATGTGGGGAGTAATACACATAAGGGAAGGGGATGTGGGAGAGTAACATCAGTTAGGAAGGGGAGATGTGGGGTAGTAGCAAAGTTAATTGAAGGGTAGATGCGGGTGGAGTAATATAGTTAAGGGAAGTGGGGATGTGGGAAGTACCACAGATATGAAGGTGAGATGTGGGGAGTAATATAGAATAGGGAATGCAGAGATGTGGGGAGTAACATAACAAAAGGAAGGGGAGATTTCAGGGGAGATGTGGGGTAGTAGCAAAGTTAATTGAAGGGTAGATGTGGGGGAGTAATATAGTTAAGGGAAGTTGGGATGTGGGAAGTACCATAGATATGAAGGTGAGATGTGGGAAGTAATATAGAATAGGGAATGCAGAGATGTGGGGAGTAACATAACAAAAGTAAGGGGAGATTTCAGGGTAACAGACTAAGAAGAGGAGATGTGGGGGAGTAATATAGATAAGGGAAGGGGGTGTGGGGAGCAGCCTAGTTAGAGAAGGGGGAAAATGTGAGGAAGTAACATAGATAAGGAAAAGGGGAAGATGTGGGGGAGTAAAATAGATAAGGGAAGGGGTATTGCCGTGGAGTAACATAGATAAAGGAAGGGGAAGATGTGGAGTAAGTTTAATAAGGGAAGGGGAAATGTGAGGAGTTACATAGATAAGAGAAGGGGAGATGTGTGGAGTAACACAGGTAAGGAAAATGAGAGATGTGGTGGAGTAACAGATAAAGGGAAAGGGGATATCAGGGAGTAACATAGATAAGGGAATTGGGAGATCTGGTTGGGTAACATAGATAAGGGAAGGGGAGATGTGGGGAGTAACACAGAAAAGGGAAGGGAAAGATGTGGTGGAGTAACATCAATAAGTGAAGGGGGAATGTGGGGAGTAACATAGATAAGGGAAGGGGTAAATGTGGGTGATTAACATAGATAAGGGAAGGAGGGATGTGGAGAGTAACATAGATAAGGTAAGGGGGAGATGTGAGGAGTAACACAGATAAGGGAAGGGGGAGACGGGGAAGTAATATATACAGATAAGAATAGTGCTAGGGGTAACATGGATAAGGGAAGGGGCCATGTTGGATATTAACATAGATAAGGAAGGGGGAGATGTGGGGGAGTAATATAGATAAAGAAGGAGGAGATGTGCAGAGTAACATAGATAAGTGAAGGGGAGATGTGGGGAGTAACCTAGATAAGGGAAGGGGAGATGTGGGGGAGAAACAAAGATAAGGGAAGAGGAGCTATGGGGACTAACATAGAAAGGGAAGGGGTGATGTAATGGAATAACATTAATAAGGGAAAGGGAGATGTGGGGAGTAACATAGATAAAGAAACGTGGAGATGTGGGCAGTAAGATTAATGAGGGATGGGGAAATGTGGGGGAGTAACATAGATAAGGGAAGGGGAAATGTGGGGAGTGACATAGATATGGGGAGGGGGAGATGTAGATAGTCAGATAGATAAGGGAAGGCGGAGATGTGGGGAGTAACATAGATAAGGGAACAGGGATGGGGAGCAACATATATAGGAAAGGGGGATGTGGGGAGTAGGATAGATAAGGAAGGGGGAGATGTGGGAAATAATATAGATCAGGAAGGGGGAGATGTGGTGGAGTAACATTGATAAGTGAAGGTGATGTGTGGAGCAACATTGATAAGTGAAGTGGGATATTTGGGGGAGTAATATAGATAAGGGAAGGTGGAAATGTGGGTATAGCATAGATAAGGAAAGGGAGGATGGGCAGTATCATAAATAAGGGAATGGGGTGATCTGTGGGAGTAACATAGATAAGGAAAGGGGCGATGTGGGGAGTAGCATAGATCAGGAAGGGGAGATGTGAGGAGTAACATAGAATAGGGAAGGGGAGATGTGGGAGTAACATAGATAAGGGAAGGGGAGATGTGAGTAACATAGATAAGGGTAATAGGGATGTGGTGAGTAACATAAAAGAGAAAGGGGAGATGTTGTGGTAACATAGATAAGGGAATGCAAGGATGTGGGGAGTAAGATAGAGAAGTAAGGGGGAGATTTGGGGGAGTAACATAGACAAGGGAAGGCAGAGATGTGGGGAGTAACACAGATAAGAAAGAGGGGATGGAGAGCATCATAAATTATGAAAAGGGATATGTGGGGGAGTAACATAGATAAGGGAAGGAGAGATGTAGGGAGTAGCATTGATAAGGAAGGGGGAGATGAAGGGAGTAATATAGATCAGGAAGGGGAGGTGTGGGGAGCAACATAGAATATGGAAGGGGAGGTGTTGGAGTAATATAGCTAAGGGAAGGGGAGATGTGGTGAGTAACATAGATAATGGTAACGGGAATGTGAGGAGTAATATAGAAAAGGAAGGGGGGATGGGGAGGTAACGTAGATAAGGGAAGGGGTATCTGGGGAGTAATATAGATAAGGGAAGGGGAGATGTTGGGTGTAACATACATAAGGGAAAGGGGAGATGTGGGGAGTAAAATAGATAAGGGAGGGGGAGATGTGAGGAGTAATATAGATAAGAGAAGGGGAGATGTGGGGTGTAACACAGATAAGGGAAGGGGAGATATGGGTGAGTAACAATGATAAGGGAAGGGGAGATATGAGGAGTAACATAGAAAGTGAAGAGGGTGATGTAGCAGACTAAGATAGATAAGAGAAGGGGAGATGTGGGGAATAATATTGATAAGGGAAGGGAAAATGTGGGGGAATAACATAGCTAAGTGAAGGGGAGATGTGGGGAGTAACATAGGTATGGGAAGGGGGAGATGTGGATAGTTACATAGATAAGGCAATGCGGAGATGTGGGGGTAACATAGATAAGGAAAGGCAGAGAGGTGAGGAGTATCATAGATAAGGGAAGGTGGATGGGAAAGAAACATAGATAAGAAAGGGGGAGATGTGTGGGAGTAACATAGATAAAGTAAGGGGGAAATATGGGGAAGTAACATAGCTAAGGGAAAGGGGATGTGGGGGAGTAGCATTGATAAGGTATGGGGAGATGTGGGGACTAACATAAATAAGGGAAGCAGGAGATTTGGGGGAGTAATGAAGATAAGGGAAGGCAGAGATATAGAGAGTAACATAGATAAGGAAAGGGTGATGGGGAGTATCACATATAACGGAATGGGGGAGATGCAGGGGAGTAACTTAGATAAGGGAAGTGGAGATGTGGTGAGTAGCATAGATAAGGAAGGAGAGTTGTGGGGAGTAATGTAGACTAGGAAGTGGAGATGTGGGGAGTAACATAGAAAAAGGAAGGGCAGATGTGGGTGTAACATATATAAGGGTAGAGAGATGTGAGTAACATAGATAAGGGTATTGCGGATTTGGGAGTAACATAGAAAAGAAAGGGGAAATGGGGTAACATTGATAAGGGAAGGCAGAGATGTGGGGAGTAAGATAGATAAGTAAGGGGGAGATGTGGGGGAGTAACACAGATAAGGGAAGGGGAGATGTAGGGGAGTAACATAGATGAGAATGGGAGATGTAGGGAGTAATATAGACCATAAAGGGAAGATGTGGGGAGTAACATAGAATAGAGAAGGGGAGATGTGGGAGTAACATATGTAGATAAGGGTAATGGGGATGTGGAGAGTAACACAGGAAAGGAAGGGGAGATGTGGGGCGTAACACATATAATAGAAGGGTTATGTGGGGCAATAGTATAGGTAATGGAAAGGGAGATGTGAGGAGTGACATAGATAAGGGAAGGGGGAGATGTGGGGTGTAACACAGAGAAAGGAAGGGGAGATGTGGGTGAGTAACAGTGATAAGGGAAGGGGGTGATATGGGGAGTAACATAGAAAGTGAAGGTGTGATGTAGCAGAATAAGATAGATATGGGAAGGGGAAAATGTGGTTGAGTAACATAGATAAGAGAAGGGGGAGATGTGGGGATTTACATTGATAAGGGAAGGGGAAATGTGAGGGAGTAACATAAATAAAGGAAGAGGAGATGTGGGGAGTAACATAGATATGGGAAGGGGAGATTTGGATAGTGCCATAGATAAGGGAATGCAGAGATGTGGGGAGTAACATAGATAAGGGAAGGTAGAGAGGTGGGGAGTAACATTGATAAGGGAAGGGGGATTAGGAGTACCATATTTAAGAAAGGGGAGATGTGGAGGCGTAACATAGATATGGAAAGGGGGGATGTGGAGCAATATAGATAAGGGAATAGGGAGATGTGGTGGAGTAACATAGATAAGGGAAGGGGAGATATGGGGAGTACCATAGATAAGAAAGGGGGAGATGTGGGGAGTAATATATATCAAGAAGGGGATGATGTGACAGAGTAACATATATAAGGGAAGGGTGATATGGGGAATAACATTGATAACGTAAGGGGAGATGTGGGGACTAACATAGATAAGGGAAGGGGAGATTTGGGGGAGTAACATAGATAAGGAAGGGGGAAATGTGGATGAGCAACATAGATAAGGGAAGGGGTATGTGGGGGAGTAACATAGATAAGGGAAGGGGGTGTGGGAGAGTAACATAGATTAGGAAAGGGGGAGATGTGGAGTAACATAGATAAGAGAAGGAGAGATGTGGGGGAGTAAACATAAGGGAAGAAACATAAGGAACAGAGGGGATGGGAGTAATTTAGATAAGGAATGGTGTGATGTGGGGTAGTAACATAGATAAGGGAAGGGGAGATGTAGGGGAGTAACATATATAAGGGAATGCAGAGATGTGGGGAGTAACATAGATAAGGGAAAGAAGAGATGTGGGGAGTCACATAAATTAGGGAAGAGGGGATGGGGAGTAACATACATAATAGAAGGGGAGATGTGGGGTGTAACATAGATAAGGGAAGGGGAGATGAGGGAGAAACATATATAAGGAAGGGTGTTGCTAGGAGTAACATAGATAAGGGAGGGGGAGATGTTGGGGAGCAACACAGATAAGGAAGGAGGATATGTGATGAGTAGCACAAGGAAGGGAAGGAAAGATGTGGGAAGTAACACAGATAAGGGAAGCGGAGATGTGGGGGAGAAAAAGATCAGGGTACGGGTAGATATGGGGAGTAACATAGAAACAGAAGGGGTGACATTGATAAGGGAAGGGAAATGTGGGGGAGTAACATAGATAAGGGAATAGGGAGATGTGGGGTGTAACATATGGGAAGGGGGTGATGTGAATAGAAACATATATAAGGGGAAACAGAGATGTGGAGAGTAACATAGATAAGGGAAGGCAGAGATGTGGGGAGTAACATAGATAAGAGAAGGGGGATGGGGAGTAACAGATATTGAAGGGGAGATGTGGGGGAGTAACATAGAGAAGAGAAGGGAATATGTGGGGAGTAGCATAGATAAGGAAGGGGGAGATGTGGTGGAGTAACATAGATAAGGGAAGGGTGATGTGGGGAGTGACATTGATAAGGGACGGGAGATGTGGGTAGTAGCACAGATAAGGGAAGGGGGAGATGTGAACAGTAACATAGATAAGGAAAGGGAAAGATATGGGGGAGTAACATAGATAAGGAAGGGGAAACTTTGGGAATGGCATAGATAAGGAATGGGGAAATGTGGGAGAGTAACATAGTTAAGGGAATGGGGTGTGCGGGAGTAATATTGATAAGGTAAGGGAGAGTTGTGGCGACATGGATAAGGGAAGTGGAGATTTGGGGAGTAACTTCGATAAGGAAGGGGGAAATGTGGGTGAGTAACATAAATAACGGAAGGGAAGTGTGGGTGAGTAACATAGATGAGGGATGGCAGGTGTGGGGGAGTAACATAGATAAGAGAAGAAGGTGTGGGGGAGTAACACAGATTAGGAAAGGGGTGATGTGTGGGTGTAGCATAGATAAGTGAAGGGGAGATGTGGGGGAGTAACAAACATAAGGGAAGGGGGACATGGGAGTAATTTAGATTATGAATGAGGTGGTAACATAGGTAAGGGAAGGGGTGTGTGGGGGAGTAACATTGATAAGGGAAGGGGAGATGTGGGGTGTAACATAGATAAGGGCAGGGGGAGATGTGGGGAGTAACATAATTAAGGGAAGGGGAGATGTAATGAGCAACATATATAATGGAGGGGGAGATATGGGGGTGTAACACAGATAAGGGAAGGGGAGATGTGAGAAGTAACATAGATAAGGGAAGGGGAGATGTGGGTGAGTAACAATGATAAGAGAAGGGGGACATATGGGGAGTAACATAGATAAGTTAAGGGGTGATGTAATGGAATAACATAGATAAGGGAAGAGAGAGATGTGGGGGAGTAACATAGATAAGGGAATGGGGAGATGTGGGGAGTAACATAGGGAAGGGAAGATGTGGGGAGTAACATAGAAAAGGGAAGGCGGAGATGTGGGGAGTAACACAGATAGGGAAGGAACGATGGGATAGTAACATAGATAAGTGAAGGTGGTGATGTAATGGAATAACATAGATAAGGGAATGGGGATGTGGGGAGTAACATAGATAAGGGAAGGCAGAGATATAGGGAGTAACATAGATAAGGAAAGGAGCGGATTGGGGCGTAACATAGATAAGGGAAGAGGGAGATGTGGGTGAGTAACATATATAAGGGAAGGGGAGATGTGGGGGGTAACATAGATAAGGGAAGGTGAGATGTGGGTGAGTAACAATGATAAGAGAAGGGGAGATATGGGGAGTAACATAGATAAGTGAAGGGGGTGATGTAGTGGAATAAGATGGATAAGGGAAGATAGATGTGGGGGAGTAACATAGATAAGGGAACGTGGAGATGTGTTGAGTAACATAGGTAAGGGAAGGAAAGATGTGGGGAGTAATACAGATAAGGGAAGGCAGAGATGTGGGGAGTAACTTAGATAGGGGAAGGAGCAATGGGGTAGTAACATAGATAACGAAGGGGGAGATATGGGGAGTAACAAATTAGGAAAGGGGGATTGGGGAGTAGTATAGATAAGGGAAGAGGGACATGAGGTGGAGTAACATAGATAAGGGAAGGGGAGATGTGGCGAGTAGCATAGATAAGGGAAGGCAGAGAGGTATAGGAAGTAACATAGATAAGTAAACGGGGAATTGGGGAGTAACATAGATAAGGGAAGAGGGAGATGTGTGTGAGTAACATAGATAAGGGAAGGGGAGATGTGGGGAGTAGGATAAATAAGGAAGGGGGAGATGTGAGAAGTAATATAGATCAGGAAGGGGAGGCAGAGTAACATAGATAAGGGATGGATGATGTGGGGAGTAACATTGATAATGGATGGGGAGATGTAGAGAGTAACACACATAAAGAAAGGGGAGATGTGAGGGGTAGCATAGATAAGGGAAAGGAAAGATGTGGGGAAGTAACATAAATAAGGGAAGGGGAGATGTGGGGATTAACATAGATAAGAGAAGGGAGGATGTGAGGGAGTAACATAGCTAAGGGAAAGGTGGTGTGGGGGAGTAACATTGGTGAGGTAAGGAGAGATGTGTGAACTAACATAGATAAGGGAAGGGGAGATTTGGGACAGTAAGATAGATAAGGGAAGGGGGAATATGTGAGGAGTAACCTAGATTAGGAAAATTGAAATGTGGATAAGTAGCATAGATAATGAAAGGGGTTGTGGTGGATTAACATAGATAAGGGAAGGGGTGTGGGGGGAGCAACATAAGTTAGGGAAGGGGGAGATGTGAGGTGTAACATAGATAAGGGAAGACCGATATGGGGAGTAACATAGATAAGGGAAGGAGGGATGGGGCAGTAACATAGATAAGGAAGGGGGAGATGTAGGGTAGTTACATAGATAAGGGAAGGGGAAATGTGGGGAGTAGCATAGATAAGGGAAGGCAGAGATATAGGAAGTAACATAGATAAGGAAAGGGGTGATGGTCGAGTAACATAGATAAGGGAAGAGGAATATGTGGGTGAGTAACACAGATAAGGGAAGGGGAGATGTGGGGAGTAGCATAGGTAAGGAAGGGGCAGATGTGGGGAATAATACAGATCAGGAAGGGGGAGACATGGTGGAGTAACATAAATAAGAGATGGCTGATGTGGGGAGTAACATTGATAATGGATGGGGGAGATGTGGGGAGTAACACAGATAAAGCAAGATAGAGGTGTGAGGGATAACATAGATAAGGGAAGGGAAAGATGTGTGGGAGTAACATAGATAAGGGAAGGGGAGATGTGGGGAGTAACATAGATAAGGGAAGGGGAGTTGTGGAGAAGTAGCATAGTTAAAGGAACGGTGGTGTGGGGGAGTAACATTGGTAAGGTAAGGGGAGATGTGGGGACTAACATAGATAACATAAGGAGAGATAAGAGGAGATTTGGGGGAGTAACATAGATAAGGGAAGGAGAGATATTGTTGAGTAACATAAATAAGGGAAAGGGGAGATGTGGGGAGTAACCTAGATAAGGAAAGGGGAAATGTGGGCAAGTAACATAGATAAGGGAAGGGGGGGTGGCTGAGTAGCATAGATAAGGGAAGGGGGTGTGGGGAGAGTAACATAGATTAGGGAAGGGGAGATGTGGGGTATAGCATAGATAAGGGAAGGGGGAGATGTATGGGAGTGACATACATAAGGGAAGGAGACGATGAAAGGAGTAACTTAGATAAGGAATGGGGAGATGTGGAGTAGTAACTTAGATAAGGGAAGGGGTGTGTGGGGGAGTAATGTGGATAAGGGAAGGGTGAGATGTGGGGAGTAACATATATAAGCGAAGGGTGAGATGTGGGGAGTAACATAGATATGCAGCAGTTTTTGTGTGCCACATATTTTAGTGGGGAGATTAGAGATGGGACTTAGCCAGGTGTGTAGCAAGAGCACATCGAGGTGTATGTCAGGTGCTGTTTAAGCTCATTTTTGAAAATTTGTAGTTTGTTTATTAGTTTGATTCAGTGGGGGATAAAATTCTATAGTTTTGAGATGTAACTGGAGAAGACTGGTTCCCCAGCATTATTGTACAATTTGGTTACAAACAAGATGAATTTGTTAGAAGATAAAAAGTCTCTGCTACTATTTATTTATTTAACATTTGTTTACCAGGAAAGTCAAAGTCAGGAATCCATTTTCAGTGGAAGCCCGGGAAGAAAAGCTCCAAATGATACAAGAAAGAAGAACATTATACATGAACAAGATTTCACACTCCTCAAAACCAAGGTGGAATCCTTCAAAGCCCCCGGGCCTGTGGAAAATACGGCCCAGACCGCAGAATTCTTTATAAATGCATTCTATGAACACCTTCAGGAATGCATGGATCATGCAATCCCAAATAAAACCAAGACCCAATCCTCCAAAGGCAGACGTCCTGTCTGGTGGACCCCAGCCATAAACAAACTATACAATAGAAGGAGGAAGCTACTAAATGATAGAGCAAAATCCCAAAAAGGGAAGGCATCACTGATCAGTATTAGCAAAAAACTACGGGCACTCATAAAATTGTCTAAGGCCAGCTTCGAGAGAAAAATTGCACAGGACAGTAAGGATAATCACAAGGCTTTCTTTAGTTATGTTAGGAACCTGTGTGGTAATTTCCAGATATGCTCAGAATTAGTCCAAAATGACAAAAATACACTGAACCCACAGACATTGCCAACATCCTAGCTGTCAGGTTCAGCGCAAACTTCTCCCCCCCCTCCCTACCAAAAGGGCAAATATCTATCCCAGCAGAGTGCTGCCCCCCTGACATCTCAGATGCTCAGGTAAGAGCCGCCCTCTCCAAAGCAAAAAACACAGCATCAATGGGACCAGACGGTGTCCCGGGCTGTGTCCTACATGAACTCCAAGAAGAGCTAAACTCAAACATAAAACCACTGTTCAATCTCAGCCTTACTACAGGATATGTGCCCAAAGAGTGGCGTACAGCAACAGTGGTCCCTCTCCATAAAGGTGGTGCCTCAACGGATCCTGGAAACTTATCGCCCCATAAGCCTGACTAGCTTGGTCTGCAAAGCTATAGAAAGGATCATCATGGACCTCATAAATAAAGATATTGGGGACCTACAGACACTGGATCCTACCCAGTTCAGCTTTGTTAAGGGCAGATCCTGCCTCTTAAACCTGGTTGATTTCTTTGAAACAGTCACCAAAGCCATTGACGAGGGGAAGGTGGTCCACACAGCCTACCTGGACCTCGCAAAAGCCTTCGATACAATACCCCACTCTGGCATTATAGATAAGCTCACCAGCTTAAATATAAACTCCTATGTCACTAGATGGATTGCAAACTGGCTCAAGGACAGAACCCACATGGTTAGAATTGCTGGAGCCATGTCAGACTCCAAACCAGTTACAAGTGGTGTCCCACAGGGCTCAGTCCTGGGACCTTTCTTGTTCAGTATATATTTCTCGGAGGTACAGGCCAACACGGAAGGACTGTGGCTGACCAAGTTCGCAGATGACTGCAAAGTGGGCACCATAATCGACTCTCCAGCCGACACAAGCATCCTCCAGAGGGGCCTCATAGAAGCAGACAACTGGTGCCAGAGCCATGGCCTCAAGCTAAATGCCAAAAAGTGTATAGTCATCCCCTTTGGCAAAAACAAAGTGCCCACAAATTACCACATAGGTGGTAATCCATTAAGTACAGAAGAAGTAATTAGGGACCTGGGGACCCAAGTTGATAGCAATCTCTCATTTGACAACCACGTGGCCAAAGTGGTTAGAAAAACATTTTATATAGCCCACCTAATCATGAAGGGATTCACATCTAGATCAGGGGAGGTCATCGTGCCTCTTTACTCATCCCTCATCCGGCCCATAATTGAGTACAATGCCCCTTTTGGGATGTACCTTACCAGACACCTGCAGCAACTGGAAAGACCCCAAAAGTACCTCACCAAGAGGATCAAAGGGCTCAAACAGATGCCATATGCTGTCCAGTTAAAGAAACTCCAGCTCTACTCAGTGGCATACCGCCTGTTCAGAGGCGATCTGTGCCTGACGTATAAAGCCATGTCCAACCCGGAATTAATGGACATGCTGCACCTCAGAAAATCCAATCCCATCGAGCTACGCGCTCGAGAGACTTGAACCTCAGCACTGAAATAAATAGGACATGCTGGAGGGACAGATTCATAACCCAGAGGCTCCCTTCACTCTGGAATAAAATTCCAGTCCAGGTTAGGCAGAGTCCCTCATTGACTCTCTTCAAGAGGAATCTTGATGAGTGGATGGGAGATTGTAGGTTTACCCCGGGTATCACTTCTGTGTCTCTGTTAGATAGAGGCACAGTATACTAACCTCGAAAAAGGGCATAGCAAGATTAATTTAAAATGGGTGGCGAAAGCCAAACACACTCTGGCTAGGCTTATAAATGCCCTAGGGCAGATAGCCTAGTATGAACCTATGAACCTATGTATTAAGTCACACACTAAATAAGTAATGAATACTGAATAAGTACAAAGAGGTATGTACAATAATAAAACGTACTAGATAGAATAGTAAATAAAAGTAATGTGGTAGATTACATTTCTTTCATCAGGTTGGGTTACGGTAAAGAGTGAGGGTCAGGCAGAAGGTCAGAATATTAGAAGCAGGCATATGCTTAGAAGAAGTTGTGTAGTAGGATGGAAATAATTAAGGGTGTGGAAATCCATAAGGTGTCTTTGTTTGATATGTTAATGGTTAATGGAAGAAAGTCATGGTCTGGGTATCTCCATGTTTGAAAAGTAAACGTCCTACAGAGTCGATGGAGTTCCCCTGGTAGGGAAAGAGCAGGGCAGGTCTTGTTACATAGAAAATGTTTTTTTAGGGTGTGTTTGAAGTTCTTAAAGCACTCAATGGTAGTAACGTCTGTTGGCAGAGAGTTCCAGAGCTTGGCAGTAGCATGAGAGTGTAGGCACTGCCATCTCTTTTGTTTGGAATGTAGACAGTTAGAAGTTGTTTGTTTTCAGGGCAGAGGGCTCTGGTAGAAATGTAGGGTTTTAGGACAGATTTAAGGGCCAGGCAACTATCAGGTGTATATACCATTTTATGTGCAGAAGACAGCGGAATTAGGTTTAGGTGGTGTGTGAGTTCGAGCCAGTTTAGTTCTTTTAGAGCCAGGCAGTGATGGGAATGATAGGAGTAGCCTGTGGCAAATTTGACAATTTTATGGTATTAGAGTATAATTGGGGTGTATTTTGGAGTGCGGGGCATTTTTCTGACATGTAGAGATGTTTTTAAGCATTAACATGTTGAAAAAATGTATGTCAAATAGTGGGGTAATTATAGCCAGTCCAGTTTTCCTAACACAATGCAGTGGTGGAATCTCTGTGGGGTGTTTGTAGCAAATTTAGCTGATTTATTGTAGCATTTTTCAAGTTTTAGTTTGTCAGTTTTATTTAAGTTAGTAAGGATTAGTGAGGCATACAGTAGTGCTTAGAGCAAATATGTTCTAGCTACTCATTGTCTTGTACAGCCAGGAAGATATGGCGGGTCTATATTAGAACATCGAAGTTTCAAAATTTCGAATGATCTAATATCGAACCCTACTCAGGGAAAGCTGAAAATATTGAAGCAACAGAAAACTGAATTTTTTCCTAAGGAAAGAATTTGGTTGTCCGTTTCTGTTGCTTCGGTATTTTCAGCGCTGTGGTGGAAAGTTACGGGTTGGGTTCAGGTAAGTGTGCGATTGAGTGCGGGTTAGGGTGCAGGTTAGGTATGTGTGCGATTGTGTGGATGTGAGGGTTAGGGCGGGTTAGGTGAGTTAGGGCACAGGTTAGGTATGTGTGTGATTGTGTGGACATGAGGGTTAGGGCAGGTTAGGTGAGTTAGGGCTAGGGCGCGGCTCAGGTAAGTGTACAATTGTGTGGACGTGAGGATTAGGGTGGGGTACGTGAGTTAGGGTTAGGGTGCGGGTGAGGTGAGTGTGCGATAGTGACGGACCTTAGGGTTAGGGTTAGGGTTAAGGTAAGTGGATAGTTAGTGGTGTGTGTATAGTTTAGTGTAGGTTAGGTGTAAAATTTTAAGTGTATGTGTGTGGATTGCAGTTTGCTTGGTGTGCTTGTGTTGTGTGTATGTGTTTTGGAACAGCAATTTTTTTCCCTAGGAAAAAATTCGCTGTTCTGTATGTTCAATGTTTTCAGCTTTCACTGAATAGGGTTCGATATTAGAACATTCGAAGTTTTGAAACTTCAATGTTCTAATATAGACCCGATATGGCTTAATCTTATAGACAGACCCAAGTTTCATGTAGTTTTTTTAATAGATTGTGATAAATGTAGATCAAACTTAATTTTTTCATCAGCTTGCACACATAGTAGATTTTTTGGAGACACTATTTCAAATTTGGTGTTATTGGTGGAGAAGATTTGAAAGGATGATTTTAGTTTAACATATTTTTAGGTATTAAAAGCATTAGTTTAGTTTTGTTAGGATGAGGTAGTTGGTGGGAGTTTGTGAGCCAGGAATCGACTGCATTGAATGAGAATTGAGTCATTGCTTGTAGTTGTAGAAGGGTCTGCATAGAGCAAATGAGTGTGGAATTAGCTGATTGTTGCACATTATAGAATGACTGCCAATTAACATTCAGAAATGTGCAAGCTGATTGGTCAGCCCACTTGGCGTGCCCATTGTAAAACTGACCATATACCAATAGAAAAAAAGTTCAGAGGCTTGGATGTTCTTCTCTTAATATATGCTATGGAGCTTCCCAGTTTTCCTAATTAAAAAACATGAAATAAACTTTAAAATCTGAACAGGTACAACAGAGACAAGACAGAGAAAATACAAGGATAATCAGGTATATTATGCAAAACTAAAGAAACATACCTGATTATCCTTGCATTTTCTTTGCCCTGTCTCTCTTGTACATCTGAATGGTTCTGGATTTCAATTTTTTTATTATTAAAAAAAAAAAAAAAAGAAATGGAGATCTTCCTTTCTCTGTTGGTTCCTTTCCAAAGCACTGATGTACTGTGCAAGCCTGAGAACGCAAGTCCCATATGCATGCACAATACTTCAAGAAAGCCCCATGATATGGGGAAAAAGCAGAATAACATCATGGCACCATTATACAAAGACATTATGTAAGAAGAGTAAGTAACTTTTTTTCTTAAATAATGTCATTGTATAATAGTATAATAGCAGTAACCCGTGGCTAGGTGTGAGCTATACTACATTTACCCCCAGTTGACTTTGTTTGGTCACTTAGGTTTCACTCTTGTGATGAAACCACACCAACTTTGGGTAAATCCAGCATTACCCACATCCACCCATGAGTTACTGTTATAATAGAGGCCAGGCCAGTTGCTGTAAGTAATTTGTTTGTAACGATATTGAATAAGAGTGGTCCCAAAACTGATCCCTGTGTGATGGCTACTGTGATTGGTACTAACAGGGAAATGTCTTGTAGCCATCTGACTGCCTGTTGCCAGCCAATTAGATAACAATGACATAATGAGAGGGAAGAATGACTAAGTCTAAGGGAGGATAATTCAGAGAGCAGTTTTGAATAGGAAATGGTATCAAATGGCTTTAGGTAGGCCTATGAAGAGAAGAGACTAACTTACCTTCTTTTCTATTTTAGATGATGGTATTGGTGACACTAAGGAGGGTGGTCATAGTGCTATGATTGGGATAAAAAATGTATTATGTACTGGTTAACAGATTCCTGTTGGTAAAACGATTAATGAGTTGTGAGTGAATGCATTCTTCTAGTATTTTGAATGAGGGGATAAGATTGCTTTGGGTCAGTAATTTGAGAGTTTCAGTTTTCACCTTTTTGTAAGGGAATGATATAGGGCATTTTCCATATGGCTGGGACATGGTTTTCTGTGATTAATATTGTCATTGTTGCCTTCTGGACCATCAAGGCTTTTTTCACTACTTCTGTTTTAACCACGCTCCTTCATGGAGAATAGCAACCCCTCCACTGGAGAGGTTTCAGTGAGTATCCTCGGCTGGGTGATTAATATGTATATAAATACGCCAGGAAAGAGCATCAGCTGCTAGTTGTAGGTATTTGACTAGTAATTTATCTGTTGCTAAGGTTGTTGCTTTTAATTTGGAGAGCAGTTTTCTTATTGTGGAGGTTTGGACAGTTTTAAAAGAGAAATTATAACCATTGTCACATGGAATGTCTTAGGTAAAGAGTGGAGTTTGGGCTTTATGTTTGATGAGTGATAAAAAAAGTTAGTGGAATAGGAGCTGAATTGTGTCACTATACTGTCATTATTGTTAGAGGTCATAGGGGCTGGACTAGTAGACTGACTGGGCTGGGGAAGCTTTTTTATGGAGAACCAGGATAATCTGGGATTGTTTTGCTGTTTTTGTTGTGTTGGAGTATTACAACAGTATATTTTTTTTATTTGCTTTTTGGGAAGGTTTCTAAGTTGTGTAAAGTTTTGTAATTATGGTAATATTTTGAGTAAAGCAAATCTGTAGCATGGTGTACAAAATGTGGCTAGTGAGAAAGATATGAAACACAGCAAAAAAAAAGTATGTTCTTCTGTAGAGTTCTGAAAGACAGAAACATGTAACACTGGATATATAGGTAGTTACTAAGCATGCAGACCAGGAGACCAATAATGAGCCTGGCCCAAATTCCCAATTGTGTTAGCAGTCATTTCTAAGCAATGTTGTTTCTCTCTGGACATTTCTCCTGCTTTTGTCATCTATAATATGTGAGTGATATGCATAATGACACTCGTGGTACTGACGTGTGCTGCATTATTTAATTTATTTATTTAACATTTGTTTGCCAGGAAAGTCCAACTTGGAATGAAGACAATTTTCAGCGGAGGCCCGGGGAGAAATGCTCCAGCTGCATGTCTTTGTAACGTGGAAGGAAACTGGAGTACCCAGAGAAAACCCACACAAATGCAATGAGGACATGCAGACTCCACACAGAAGGCACTTCAGCCAAGAATCCAACCTGGGAACCTCTTGCTGTGAGGAGACAACTCAACTGCTGCACCGCTGATTCATCTTTGAGTAAAAAGTCAAGCCTTTAACATTTCTAATTAATACAGTGCATTCAGTTTATACCGCTGTTCCTTTTCTCTTTCTCTCTCTGTCTCTGTGCAGACTTAAAGCCTGTCTATGTTTTCCTCTTTGTGTCATTCTTGCTTATCATTCATGTTAGATATAATGCAGCACCAGAATCAATGATTTATTCTCTGTCTCATCCTGGGTGCCAAACATCAGTAATCTGTTTCTGCTGTCAGTTGTTGGAATGTTATCTGATCAGTGTTTGCTGATTAAACTGTTAGATTGATGAATATACAAATTTAGGAGGAGCAGCTCTCTGAACAAAGTTTTGTTTCCAAGATAAATGTCTCCCATGTTATAAAAAGTGGGATTCAATTTAATTGACCAGATGAGCACTCTGCATCCTTAGAGTTAGTATATTTAAGTTAGTATGGTGTTGGACCCAACAGCTCAAAATTTTCTAGGATCATTTTATTTATTATTAGGTTGCAGTAATTCAGTTTAATTAATGTAGCTTTCAGAAACATAATGTCTAGAAATAAAAACAAAGGATATAAACTTTAAGAAATAAATAGAACTTGCTGGAGGGACAGGTTCATAACCCAGAGGCTCCCTTCGCTCTGGAATAGAATTCCAGTTCATGTGAGGCAGAGCACCTCACTGAATCTCTTCAAGAAGAATCTCGATAAGTGGATGGGGAATCGTAGGTTTGTCCCAGGGATTACTCCCATGTCACTATTAGACAGAGGCACAGTAAACTAAACCTTAAAAAGGGCACAGTATACTCAAATCAAGGGGTGGCGTAAGCCATACAGAATCGGGCTAGGCTTATAATTGCCCCAGGGCACATAGCCTAGTATTAACCTATGAACCTATAAGAGTAAAGGTTTAAAAACCAACAAGATTGCAGAGATGTTATCATAAAAATTGCCTTTATTGAAATCAGAATGAGTGCTTTCATCTATAAAAATACTTCATATCATCTGATGAAATCTTTTTTATACTTAAAAATGTTCCCCAGATTTCAGCAAGGACACATTTTCCAATGAAAATACCATCTCTGCCATCTTATTGTTTTTTAAACCTTTATTTGTAGAAGCTATATCTTTTATTGTTATTTGTTGATTAGTTCCACTTAACACGTGGACCATGATATAACTATTTATGGGTCAATACAGTTAGATCCTTTCTTGTTCAGTCTGACACTGCATTAAACTACAATGCAGCTTATCTATTTCCCATCATTGTTTAAGGACAGGACACGTTTTACATTCCAAAACCTAAAATGAATATGCCAGAGACATTTTTATACTGTGAGCCATGAAATGTTATTGCTTACCTGTGTTATTAGTGTTAACAAACCCTTATTCATGTATCAGATGCATCTGCTTTTGGGTCTATTTTCACATTGCCTCCTATGTCATTTTGTTACTCCTTGTTTGATTTGATTGTTTGATTTTTGCCTTTGCTATTGGAGGCAGAGAGGGTGTATCTTGTTTATTTGTTATTGTACACTGCCTGAGTGCTAACACTCACCTGCGCCTTACAATAATTTATCTTTATCATCAGCTGTTCAGATAACCCTTTCCTATTTTGGCTAAATTTCTACAGCCTTTTTAAAATCAAGGTGACCTTTGAAATCTATACCCAACTCATGATCTGCCTATGAAAACTATAACTTTCTCGCAAACATAAATAAATAAAAAATTACTTGGTAAATGCAGGCATCTGATTAATAAATAAATGTAAGTCTGTGACCATCTGTTGAAAGTTCAAAAGCATGTATTTTCACAGTAGATTATTTTTGTTGTTCAGAATTTTACAGGTTGTACTTTCACAGTAGCCTTTTACTTTTTGTTATAGCCTGCCCATCACACTACAGTGATTGACCTGCTGACCACGATTTACTGCATGGTGACCACTAGGCTGTACTCATCTAGAATAATGAATATTTTAGTAACTTGATTTTAATGTTCAGGCTCTTCTTTTGTACGTTCTGCTATGATGACATCAACTGTCCTCACCTGCATGTGAAGGAAGGCCAGTTTCTTTATGAAAAGCAATTAGTCAACAAAAAGAAGTTAAGTAAATAAGGAATAGAATTGTTTTTGACATATAAATAATACTTACAGCTTTTAAATTTTTTCTTTACTGAAAATTAAAAGAAAAGAAAGCATGTCATATCATAACAAAATCATTTCATAGCATATTGTTTGCAAATATATTTTATAACACTTTCAGTAACAAAGTATCAGTAAGAAAAGGTTCAAATGTGGGATTAAGTTTTTCTAATATCAAACCAGAAAGCAGTTAAGTATGAGGGACTATCCTATTGTAGGATTCTCACGTGTGTGTGCGCGGACACACAGACATACACACACACACACACACACACACACACACACACACACACACACACACACACACACACACACACACACACACACACACACAGAGTTTGTTTGGATAGTCACCAGTTAATTAATTTATGGGCACTATTTGTCAGATGTGGGAATAAACTGAATTAATTACCTGGCAGGGAAAAAGCATGTGATTAACAGCCCACCATTGTGCTGTCCTCTTATTTGTTAGTGTTTATGATTTTTTTGAATGATATGCCCCCCACTGTATGTTGATTATCACTCCTGTACTGCTTTATTAGCCCAATCATTCCTCATCGTCAGGGTAATTGTTGAATTGTAGGAGCTATTCTTTGGAGAGCCATCAGAGATTATTTAAGGGTTTTTACTTTAAGCTCTATCTTTCCCCATGCATACTCAGCTCAGGCAGGGGAAGGGTTCTGGACAATGAATGGTGCTGACCATCCTGGTCATCACTCATCTCCAGAAAGGACATTGCCAACAAGCATATTTGCCCCCAACCCTAAAGCAAGGGAAGTAGTTTCTCCAGTCAGCACCAGTAAACTCACATTTCCCCATATCCTCCTTGAGGACCTCCAAGAATGCCTGTCCCCCATGAGAGTTGTGTAGGCCATTCTTCTTCACCTGTCTCCATGCCTGACTGGGTCTTCTGGTGCCATGGCAACCATATGAACTACTGCTACATGAGGTATTTCAAGGATGACTCGGAGTGTGATTTTATTTAAGGGAGAAATTTGTTTTTGTAGACTTAGAATGTCTGACTGGGCATGATCCTATTCTCAGTGGAGGCCAGGGCAGAAAAACTCCAAGCAAGTTTACATACAGTTATACATTATTTTAACATACAATTTGAAGTTAAGGGACCACTACAAGGAAAAAAAAAAAAAAAAATATATATATATATATATATATATATATATATATATATATATATATATTTTTTTTTTTTTTTTTTTTACTTTTCCTTAAGTTTGGCTCATTGCAAACCTTTATGTACCTTTATGTAGCAGACAGAAGTAGTCACTACTAATTTTATTCTGCATGTAACCCTGAATGCCTTCCTGGGGAAAGGCATCCTGATTAGAGTTTGTTTTCTTCTAAAGAAACATCTTCCCCATAATACAATGTGAGTGCACTATTTCTGATATTACAGTGCCCCTAGCTGGACTGTCACATGACAGTTCCATTCACTTTGAATGGAAAAACAGAGAAGAGCAGCTAATTTTGAGAGGTCTCAATACAAGTGTGACACTGCCAGCCCAGCTATCTGGAATTTTGTAAATAATCATATGTCATTTGTGAATATTAATATGATTCATATGCTTGTCTTACAAATGTAAGAGGACTATATGTTATGTGTAAATTAAACTACTGGTACAAAAGTGTGTGTAAAGTACTAAGCTACAATGTAACCGCAGTGTACCCTACTGGAAAAGAACAGAAATATATATAAACTATATACCTGTGCAAGTGCATGTTTTAATAGTGCAAGATGGAACATACAGAGTTAACTTGCAAAACATCAAGAAAATAAGCTGAAATTGTTTTATGATTGTGTTATCACTTAGTTTCAGTGAAGTAGACACAATGTCTAGAGCTAGAGGTTTTTCTCTTGTCTTGAAACAGAAATAATTTCTGGGTTTAAAATGTAAAAGTGTTTAATTGTTTTATGACTTCCAGTTCTAGGCAAACATCTGAGAGATATGTATTTTTTGACACAAAGATGTTAAAATTCTTAGTTTCTGTTAGCCTGGGAACTAAAGGCAGGTGACAAAGAGTCATATCATCCAGGCTAACCCAGCAGTAATATGTGATATTAATTTAAGAACTCACTCAGAGAGGGAGCCTGGCATTTTGTATCTTGTCTTTGACATGAAAACATCCATCATCACTCATCTGCATTTGCCTTGCTCTGTATTAAGTCTAGGGTACAGTAATTTATTTTAGATATAGTTAGGAATATACTAAAGTTTAGTTTAGATGTTTTCTGTATTTATTTGAGACTGTCCTGTAATGTTGTTTTAAAATATTTCCTGTGATTCTGAACTCTGTAGTTACTGTGTTGATTGAGTATTGTCTTGTTCTTTTTTTACTTATTTTAAATATATTAAAACCTTTTAATTGTGACTGGGTTGTTTAGAGATAGTTTAGCTCTGAGAGTAATTGTATATGTATTTGGTGACACTGTATAGGCCACTCCAGTAGCCTTGCTCTTAGTCACACTTACCATTTGGATAATAACATTACACAGTAGGATTGGGCATCCTTTGTAAGAGCCTTAGAGTAGCTGATAAGTAGTGGTTGGTGGTGGTGATAACTACCTTACAGTCTGGGTAGAAGGGGGCATAGCTAGTAAACCTCTGCAAGCCTTCCTCAGGAGTGTCTGTGTGTTTGTATATAAATCAAATCTCAAAGGGTGTGTGTGTGTGTGTGTGTGTGTGTGTGTGTGTGTGTGTGTGTGTGTGTGTGTGTGTGTGTGTCAGGTACTCGGGCAGGGACACAAAGCACTAGTTGGACAGAGAGGGTGTTGGACGTTTTGGCTTGACCACTTGGCTGAGATCTTAACCCTATAGCTGTGCCAGTGGGGAGTCTTATTGGGGATCTGGAGAGAGAGGCAGAAACCAGCCCCAGACTGACTGTGATCTTAATGGAAATTGTACTTTACTGTGTGTGTACTTGTCATCCTCCCAGTGTGTACGTCCCTCACTGGTGCTAGTGGTGAGGATTGAGGCTCCTTGATTACTGGGGCATCACAACAAGTGTCATTTACTGTCATGCAGTGCCTCTTACAAATGCGTTTCCTGCTGATGTGTTGCACATTCTGTGAAAAAAGCTTCCAGAACTACCAAGCTCATTACTGAGATAACAAAGTTTTTTTTAGACATGCAACTTTGATCTGCTTCAGTTCCTTCTCAGGTTACTCTACTCATATTCCAAACCTTAGCTAACAAGATTATCACATTTCCCACCCTGCAAGGCTCAGCTATTTAGTAAGCTTTGCATGACAATACAAGATTTGCTTGCAGTCAGCCTGACATGCCAGTAAAAGTGTTCCCTCATCGCTCTCCTTACTCCTGTCATATGAATAGCAGTGTCACAGTAAATCATACTACAAAATGCTTTTGGCAATCCTTAATATAAAGGTATCTGAGTGTTCTTGAAAACATGCCTGTAACATACACAGATTACAATTCATCTTGGTCACTGACAGATTTAGCTATGTCTGCAAATTAATACTAAAATAAAGAATAATCATATTTGCATTATATAGAAGTGAAGTCTTCTGCCTTGTTACCTCTTAGGCATGCCACTGATGTCTCCTCATATTTGTAAGTACTGCTTTTGTATGTACATATTCATGGGTGTTATGCTTTTTTTGATGCAACTTAATATATTCTTTCCTTCATGCAATGCAGTGCCTACTCTCACTGTTCTGAACAGTGTGCATACTGTTCTTGGTCAATCTCAATATTGTTTTTCATTGCATGCTGCCACAGCAAGGTTTTCTATTCACTGACATCCAAAATTTAACACATTTCCTCAAGAAGCTAGATAAACATGAGTACCTCCAACAATATGTTTTATACCACTGTCAATTTTGAAAGAATTTACAGTTGATCAAGTTGCAATTTCAGTGCAGTCTGTTGTCATTCTTATTAACTTTATTTTCTCAGGAGTATCTATTGTATTCTGCAGTTCTTATCACTCCCCACTCAGAGCTCAGAGCTGCTGTCACTTTGCATACTTAATTCAGACATCACAGTCCCTTCAGAGATTCGTTGCAAGTAGTAAACCTGACAGACATACAAATGCTTGCTAACACTATCCCAAAGAGTCTAAGTGAGCCACTGAGCTCTCACAGCCCATCTGCAAAAAAAGAAAAATTCTTCAGTGCCTACTGTAAACATAAGCAGATGTTGTCAACTCATGGCCACACACAGCTGTAGCAGTAAAGACACACTGTTGACATTAGACTGCAAACAACTGGATATCTGGTAATCTGGTAGGTGTCCCTGTAGCTCCATTCCTACACACACACACACACACACACACACATACACACACACACACACACACACACACACACACACACACACACACACACACACACACACACACACACACACCATAATGCATCACCCAGGAAATGGCTAGTATACACGTCTTTACTATAACAATAGAAATGCCCGTAGACCAAACCACAGGGATGGGCTATGGGCTCATAAAAAGAAAAGGGTGCAATATGCAAAGTTTTGGCTTTAAACAGCTGAGCTGTAACATCAAAGTACAGACAAGCCAGCAAATATACAAATAGCACATGGCAACAACACTGCATAAAGACAATGATTATGAGTGTCTCTAGAGTTAAAAACAGATCAATTATGCAGATAAGACACCTTTCAGGTATCTTAGCAGCTACAAGTGCTGAACTTTTGAAGTCTGATGAATAACAATGACTGTGGCTTTCAGTGCAGGAAGGGGCAGGCTGAGATAACAGGTATCACACTAAGGAGATGAATTCATTATGTAGACATCATGACTCTTTTGTGAATAATATTCAATTGACTGTTCTGCAACAGAAGAAGAAAAAGGAGGTGTGATGCAGGGCTGCCAGATTTCCAACCAGCCAGGTAGGGACAAAAAAAAAAAAAAGGTCTTTCACGGCAAGTGAAGACCAAAAAAAAAAAAGAACAGTAGCTCTGCACTAAGCACGGAGCTTTTCATGTTTAATGCATTGCAGTTCCGCATTCAACACAAGTAGCTCTGTGTTTAGCGACTTTTGATTGGCCTGTATACCGGCATACGGGCCAGTCAAAAATCGCTAAACACGGAGCTTCTCGTGTTTAATGTGGAACATTGCAGTTCCGCATTCAACACAAGTAGCTCCGTGTTTAGCGATTTTTGATTAGCCCGTATACTGGCATACGGGCCAATTAAAAATCGTTAAACACGGAGCTACTTCTGTTTAATGCGGAAAAATAAACAAAGTGGAGGCTGGCCGAGATTTAAACCGGCAGGGCGGGACTCGGGATCAGGCTGCTGATCTCGGGACAGTCCCGCCCAAATAGGGACGTCTGGCAACCCTGTGGGAACCCTAAGTCAGAGACAATGGCTTAGCAGATTCACAGGAATCTTAACAACAGCATCAGATGAGGTATGAGACGTATCAGATAGGAAACCAGTTTTTAACCTGAAGATACACAGTAACATTCACATGGTGACTGCGTCACAAAACAGGTACAGCTAAGCATGGACAGGTCACCAGTACGTAGCTCAAAGCAAATGTACATGCATATTTGTGCATCTGCATTCCACTCCAATAGTCTCCTCCTCGTTAATATTCTCACCAACCCCCTCCACACATCCACACAACAGCCCTCCCTAATAAAGTATGCAGATGACTCCACACTCATTTGCACATCTGACAAAGTGGCACATCTCAAAAAAAAAGTACTCAGGAAGCTTTAACAGCAACTGACACATGGCTTTGTAACTCACAACTTATGCTAAACCCTAAAAAAACTGCTACTTTTTCCCCAAATCCCTCTCCCATGAAAAAAAACAAACAAAATTTAAACCCTGTATCTTGATAAAACAAGCACTGGAGTCACTTCTGATAGCAAATTATTAGGGATGATGGTGGATGCTAATCTTAAATTCTTAAATTTGACCTGCATATTCAAAACTGCATAAGAAAAACTCATCAAAAGCTAGGGATACTTTATAAGCCAAAATCTTTCTCACTGACACAACTAAAGCTTCTCTTGCCACTACTTATCTCCTCCCCAACTTCTTGATGGTGCTCCCATCCTTACTAACCTTCAGGCATCACAAAAATCAAAACTTGAGCAACGCTATGACAAACCTGCTAAATTTACAGCAAATACCCCCTTCAGAACACACCACTGTTTAGCACTAAAAAGCCCAAATTGGTCAGAACTTAACATATACACAGCTTCTTACCATCTGTAAAATTATTCAGAATCCATCTGCTTGTCTGGCACTGAATAAGGTTCTACACAACTATGTTCCTAGTCGGTCATTACGATCCAGTGACCAAAAACTCCTGTCTGTCCACAAACCTATCATATCTGCTCAGCATTGTCTGTACTCACACCATGTTACTAAGGCCTGGAACTCCTTATCTCTGTCCTTCAGGTCAGTACCCCCCCTCCCACCCTTCAAAACCATTCTGAAAGGCTTCCTAGCCAAAAGCTGGCTCTGTTCTTGCTCAACACCAGGATAAACTACATCCATAAATGTGGACAAATACTGATTCATACCTTACATCCCCTTACTGTCCCTTATTCACTCACCTCCTTACTTCTATCAGTTTCGCTCCCTTGGGCTCCTACCCAGTCAGACTTTCAGGGTAATCAAATGTTAACAAAAAAATAAATAAAATAAATAATATAGTAACTCATATAGTTTCCACCTCACAGTTCCAAAATACAGTTATGAAGTCCAGCTAACCAGCTTAAGTTAACAGTACAGCAGAAATTACAAGACAGTGTGTTCTCCATGTGGTCCATAGGTACTGAGGTCTGGTTTTAAGCTCTGTCTAATCAAAGCAGGGTAAAAGTGTAACACTACTTGCAAAGATACTGTTCTCTGTACAATATGATTCAGTGAAAGTTTTGTAGTCACTGATCCACTGTTCAACAGTCATACACCAATACTCGCTGCACCCCTAATATGTTACCAGAATAAAAATAGTTGCAGAACAGGTAGTACATGTCGTGGTATGCTTTTGATCACTGGATAAACTTACCACTGGACAGGGTTCAGTCACAAACTTTTTACTACCCCATACTGAGTTACCCACAAATTAGCAGGTGCACAAAGAAATTTTGCAAAGCATGTGGCCCAAGAAATGTGCTGTCATTACCACTGGCAAAAAAAACAGTATTATAACAAAAAGCTACATTTACTTCAAGCTGCATATGTACCTTTTTAGCTTTGTAAATACTAAAACTGAAAATACAGGATTTTACAACTCAACTTAAACAGTAGAAATGAAAATATAGCATTTTAAAAGCCAAGTTAACTGCCTAGCACAGCAAAGTAATAATCTCTTCCACAACTCCTCTTCTATACGTCTCTGCAGACAGCCCAAGTTCTTTTTGAGTTATTAAGGTAAACTGACAAACTCTACAGGAGAGTAGCAGTGGACATATTATCTGTAGCAGGACATGGAAGGATCAGTCATCTGCTTAGTACTTGAAAAGATTTAAAGAACAGGCACAATGCATTCTATGTTTTCTCTGCCAACTTTTAGCATTCCAGTTTTCTCTGAAACTGCTGATACCATTTCCAACCATTTCTGCCACAAGCAGTTAAGTCTGAACTCAGGCAAGTTGTACGACAAGGCATAAGCTACATCAGCCACTTCAGTACCTCTCAATGTTTACAACTAGAGTTACATACAAAGCAAGAAATAATTAGGGAAAAGGGCACAAATATGGGACAATTGTTAAATATTATAATGCATTAGTACACAAAGAAGAAGGGAGGGGGAAGTGGACTTCGATGTTTGTTATCCTACACTTGGCCAGGCTTGAAGTGGTCAAAGTTTGACCTCATTGAGTTCAGTTCCCTGACGCTGAACTCTCTGATCATTGTAGCTCCTTAAGAAATCACTGCCTGTGTATTTTCTGTGTGCTGCAGTGATTCAGTCTGTGTGGGTGTTTGTCTTTATTACATAATTATGTGACTGTGGAGTAAATATATATGAAGTAAGAAGGTGTGGGGGAGGCATGCCCTCTGGAAAAACACATCTTGTGAGTTTCATCAAGCTGAAGGTTTGCCAATGGTGCCAACTGTCCTAGGCATGGGTAAGCATCCGATTCTGTGTGACTATTTAATTTCCTGTAATCCACACAGAACCTGGTGCTGCCATCCTTCTTTGGCACCAACACCACTGGTGAGGCCCGGGGACTGTTGGACTCTTGAATCACCCCTAGTTCCATTATCTCCTGTACCTCCTCCCTCAGAGTCTGTTTGACTATCTCAGGCACCCTATAAGGGGCCTGCCTCATAGGCCTTTGAAGTCCTGTATCCACCTGGTGCTGCACCAGGTGGGTGCTCCCTGGTTTCCTGGTGAACATGCCCCCAAACTCCTGCAACACTGCTTGGATTTCTCAAACCTGGGTAGGAGATAGCTGCTGGGACATTGCTACCCCTTCCACCAAGGTGTCAGCCCGATCCTCACTGAGATCAGTCCCCAGATCTCCCTCAGACTCCTCCTGCAATCCACTGCAAATGCTCAGCACAAGGGCCTCCCTGTCATGGTATGGTTTCATCATATTAACATGGTACAATTTGTGCCTCTGCCATCTGCCTAGCACTTCCACCATGTAGTTAACATCACTTACCTTTCTTACCACCTTGTAGGGTCCCTCCCAAGCTGCCTGCAACTTGTTGTGTCTGACAGGAATGAGAACCATCATTTGCTGCCCTACAGCATACTCTCTAGCTCGAGCATTCCTGTCATACCACACCTTTTTCTGTTGTTGGGCTTCTGCCAGGTTCTACTGGGCCAGGCCCATGAGTTCCCTGAGCCTTGTCCTGAGGTTCAGGACATATGCCACAACAGACTCCTTGTGAGACTCACACTCACCTTCCCACTCATCTCAAATTAAATCTAGAGGTCCCCTCACCCTATGCCCATACAGCAACTCAAAGGGTGAAAAACCTGTGGATTCCTGGGGAACCTCTCTGTAAGCAAACAACAGATGGAGCAAATATTTGTCCCACTGCCTCTTAAACTGATCTGCAAATGCCCGTAGCATGGACTTGATTGTAGAATTTAACCTCTCAATAAGACCATTAGTCTGGGGATGGTAGGGGTGGTCTTCATGTGCTTCACCCCACAGGACTTCCACAGACAAGCCAGCAGGTCTGACATAAAATTTGCACCTCTGTCAGACAGTATTTCCTTTGGGAAACCTACCCTGCTGAAAATCTCTAGCAAAGCATTTGTCACCTTCTCTGTCTCAATGGAGGACAAAGCCACTGCCTCAGGGTATCGTGTTGCATAATCTACAATCACTAGGATATACTTTTTCCCTGTGGAACTTGGGGTACTCAGGGGACCCACAATATCCATAGCTACCCTCTGAAATGGCTCCTCAGTCACAGGCAAAGGCATCAGTGGAGCTCTCACCTTGTCTCCTGTCTTGCCTACCTTTTGGCACTGCTCACAGGTCCTGCAGTACCCTGTTACATCTCTGGAAATTCCAGGCCAATAGAAGTTTTGCAGTCCTGGCTGCAGGTATGCAGTCTGTCTGGGTCTTCCCCAGGCTACGAGACCCACATGCTTGTCTCCTAGCCTCACTGCATGTAACTGCATTAGTAAATAGTACTGCCTCATCCAAATCCTTCCCTCTCAGGGCATCTACAGGATGGTAGTTCCATACCCCTGTTGTCTCAAGACAACCCACTGTTGGCATTTTGTCTTTCCCACTTACTGGCTCTCTCACCTTTGGTTCCCCACCTTGCCTCCGTGGACATGTGTATGCCTCATTGCCCCACTGGTTGCATTCAAAACATTTCACCCTAGGTCCTGGATGTGTACCCGGACTAGTGGCTTCCACTGCTACTGGCGGATTCTGTTGGGGCAATCTGTGCTGCCCACCATGGGTTCCTTTGGACCCTTGAGCAGTACTGGGGATCCCTTTCCTGTGCAGGGCTGCCCTGCTTGCTAGGTATAGGTCTCCCTTCTTCCCTAACTCCTCAGACGTAGCACACTGTTTATCAGCTAACCAGATCCTCATGTCCTCAGGCAAAGTGCTAAGGGCTTGTTCCCTTACCAAAAGGTCTGCCAGCCCTTCAAAAGTGGTGACCTGACATCCACTCACCCAGCTATGAAAATAAGTGCTCAGTTCAACAACATATTCACATACATTTTCATCTGCCTTGCATCTATGCTAATGAAACTTTTTCCTATACATTTCAGGTGTTAGCTTAAAACATTCTAACAAATGTCTTTTTTACAGCAGTATAATCAAAACAGTCAGTGTCATGCATTTTTGCTAAAGAAGTTACAGCTTTACCATGGAGTAAGGGGGTCAGGAACTGTACCCAGAGCCCTTGGTCAACTTCATACTGTTTACATACCCACTCAAACATATGAATGAAGCTATCAAAATTATCCCCCTCTTTAAACTGTGGAAGAAATTTACTGACCTTTTGTGCTTCTGGGGTCCTGTTACTCCCTTCCCCATTACCTCCATGACTCTGGTGAAGAGTCAGCATTTCCCTCTCATGCCTCCTCTGCCATTCAGTTTCCTCAGCTTGTAGACTCCTAATTTTCTCGGCTGCTCCTAGTTCCATACACCTGGCCTCCAACTCAAGTCTTTTTATCTCCAGCTGGATTTTTAAGTCCACTGCAGAAAGGTTGAGCTGTTCATTCTCCGAGGATATTGTATCTCCACTGTCAGTGTGATTGTCCTCCAGGCTACGGTTTTCTGATGCAGCTGTAACCAAGGCTGCAATCAGGTCTGCTTTAGTCAGGTTTCCGTGTACTAGTCCCCTATCCTGGCACATTTCCGCCAGCTGGCTCCTTGTCAGCTTTCCATACTCCTCTGCTGACATGCTGCCTGCTCACCCTCACTAACACTAAGCTTACAAAAGAAATAAAACAATTGTGATCTGAACTCTGAGTATACACTGCATGGCTGTTTTAGAGTAGAAAACACTTTTAGAGATCACTGTACATAAGCTACTGGAATTCGCTCTACCCCACACCACTACAAGCCAATTAATATGTGAAGTAGATCCCACCACTGCCAAACTCTTGTGATGACCGTGCCCTGGCCCAGCACTCAAGGAGCCTCAATCCTCACCACTAACACCAGGGAGGTTGTTTCCTAGAAGAGGAAAGGATATCTAATACACACAGTAAAGTACAATTTCCCTTAAGTGCACACAGAGATCACAACCAGTCTGGGGCTGGTTGCTCTCTTGCTCTCCAGGTCCCCAATAAGACTCTCCACTGGCACAGCTATAGGGTCCAGATCTCAGCCTAGCTTGCAAGCTAACCTCCAGTTCCCTCTCTGTCCAACCAGTGCTTCGTGTCCCTGCCCAGGTAGCTGACACACCACACGCACACTTTGAGAAGAGGTTATACAACCACACAGACCCTCCTGGGAGAAAGGCTGGCACAGGTTCTCCAGCTGTGCCCCTTTACCCAGGCTATATGGTAGTAATTACTGCCACCACCAGCTAATAAATATCAGCTACTCAAAGGCCCTTAAAAGGGTGTCCAATTATTACTGTGCAATATTATTATCCAATGGTAGTATGACTAACAGTCAATGCTTACTTTAGAGTGGCCTATTACAATAACCTCTATAAATATGCAATGTACTCTAGAGCTTATCTCTACACAAATCAGCCACAGGTAGAAGATTTCAAAAATATTTAATAATAAATAATTAAAACACAAGACAAAACTATTATGCCACACAGATATCTAAGAGTTCAGAGATCACACAGAAACTTAAAATAATACAGTGGGCAGGTCTGATTTCAAAGGCAAATACCTAATTAATCTTTACTAGCTTTAACTATTCCTACAAGAAATGACAGTGCTAAAATGTACATGTGAGCATAAGGCAGAGTGCTGATAAGCTGGATATCCAAAGTCAAAATGCTCTCTGGTCTCTTGTGAGAAATAGTATTTAAACATTGTTAACAAACATGTCTCTAAGGCCCTCCCAAAATTACATCATTTTTTACACTTAGGTTTTCCCAGTATTCATATTGCATCATCTTAACACCTGGTCTGAGTTCTCAGGCCACAAACTGCATTATTTAGCAATCTAACACCTCCTCAGAAACTTACAACAATACAAGGGCATTTCACATGTATAGTCTAACAGAAACTAGAGCAATAAAGCACCTTCCACATGTATATTCTGGTCATAAACTTTAGCCTTAAAACAATGGGCATGAAACCTTCATCCAACCACACTGGAGCCGAATTCCAACATGAAAGGGTACAATATGCTTTGCTGGGCCAGTAGAGTGCAATGTTGTCACATATTTTGCAGTTTCACATTTCACAGTATTCTTTACACTCAAGAAACATGCCTGTACTTTACATTTATTTACAAATGCCAGAATTATATATCAAATTCTATTTGACTAGGCTGGCAGCCTTCGCCAATCTCTCCGCAATCGTCACAGCCACAAATATCCAAAATTCTGTACCCTACTTTTAGCTCTCATCTTGCCCCATATTCCTTCCAAACTACACCACATAC
Source organism: Protopterus annectens (assembly GCF_019279795.1). NCBI lineage: Eukaryota > Metazoa > Chordata > Ceratodontiformes > Protopteridae > Protopterus > Protopterus annectens. The sequence goes on from NC_056750.1 coordinate 45,980,028, forward strand.
TACCTTAGACAGCAGACACTATACATCAGTGCACTGCTATGTTTTTGAGGACTTATACTACTTATATAGGGCTCCCACTAACCTAGCAAGATGGAACTTAGTTTTGATGATTTATTTTCAGTGGCTTCACTGAGTCCACCTGATTAGTACGTTCCATTACTGCCACCGAGCATATTAGTGTTAGGTAAACACGTGTGTGCTTTGTATGCAAATGGAAATGGATGTAAATATGTCTTTTACCTTAATAATATTGTCTTTTTCTGTGCAACAAATATGGCAGTTGTGAGCCTTGAAATACAAGCTATTTTACTTGTATTAGGGACGTTTACTTCCTGCTACACAATGTCCATGTCTAATAACTTCATCTCTGATGTGAACACCAATGTTCTAGACTTATAAACCCTTCTTACACATTTCTCAAGTTACTAGAATCCTTATAAGATAAAAATTGCTATGTGAATACTTTTTCCACTCATTTTGATGTTGGCAGCTAGTTACATGGTTGCAGGTTTAACCTTATCAAGCTAAAACACATCCTGTCTGACTAATAGAAGTTTATATAATCAGCTTTTTGCATGCTGAAGACTGTCAATTTGGGCATTACCTATTGACTTCTAAAACATCCTTAAAATTACATTACAGTGGAAGAACTGCCTACTTGAAATCTTGTAGTCTCATCCATTCATCACATCCTTTTCCCATTTTCTCACATGGGGCGAGGGTGCCACATCAACAGTGGCCATCATCTACAGCCAATATTCACAGCACTGGTGACTAGCCCTGTCACAGTTGTTCTCCCATGCCACACATGTATGCATGCATACTCACACCTGTGGCAAATTTAGTGACCCCAGTCCACCTACTACATCTTTGAAATGTGGGAGGAAAACAGGACATCTAGAAAAACCCACACAAACACAGAGAAGACATGCAGACATCTTCCTACATATTTTTTTCTGGAGATGTAGAATACATTTAATCACATGCCAAACAAAAAAACATTTCCCATAACATTTAACATTCCAATAAAGGCTATTTAGGGTTCACATTTGGAATACTGGGAAGAAAAAGAATTTTTATAAGAATCTTGATCGGAAGGAGAATGAATCTATCTTCCACTGAACTCCTCCTCTTCATCAGAAGAATTATTTTCTCTTACCCCTCTGCAGCCTTTGACAGTATCTGCAAAGTTTCACCTCTGTGTTCTATTCTCAGACTATTATTGATCCATTGAAGGTACTAAATATTTCAATGTAGTTTCTTGAACTAAACTAAAATATTCCTTGACAAACATATTATTGTCAAACAAAGGCTGCAATATAACATGAGACAAACTAGAAGCGACTACAGAGGTCCTAGGGTGAGATGACAGTCCATGAGCTAAGAGGTTGAGAGCATACTTCTCAACTTCTAAGAGAAAGAAATCTCAACAAAGCTATAAATAATGGGGGGGACAAAGGCCCAAAGCTAGGGACACTTTCTAAATATTGCTCATACAAACTTAAAAAGTTGATAGAATAACATGCTCTATATTAATATTAATTTTCTCAATGGTATGAAGTCTATAACTCATATGTTTGCCATTTTTTCTGACTTAAGACCTCAATTATTTATCAGAAAACCACAATTTTGTGAGAAACAAACCAAAAATATGAGGCAAAAACCTGGACATTCTGGAAAAATCTGTATTAATATTAATTTTCTCAATGGTATGAAGTCTATAACTCATATGTTTGCCATTTTTTCTGACTTAAGACCTCAATTATTTATCAGAAAACCACAATTTTATGAGAAATAGACCAAAAATATGAGGCAAAAACCTGGACATTCTGGAAAAATCTGTACAGTTGGGAGGTATGGCCGAGAGGTATGTAAACCCCTTTGAACTGCTGCTGCGTCTGTCACTAATTGATCGCTCTCACTGTTCCCAAGCATGCGTACACACACAAACACACACACACACACACACACACACACACACACACACACACACACACACACACACACACACACACACACACACACACACACTTTAGCCCTCATTCATGCAAGCATGCATACATGTACAAACACACTTTAGCTCTCATTCATGCAAGCATGCATACACGCACAAACACACTTTAGCCCTCATTCATGCAAGCATGCATACACGCACAAACACACTTTAGCTCTCATTCATGCAATCATGCATACACACACAAACACACTTTAGCCCTCATTCATGCAAGCATGCATACACGCACAAACACACTTTAGCTCTTATTCATGCAATCATGCATACACTCAAGGTATGCACACAGAAACATAAACACACATGCAACACACATGTACATACCAATCTTTCATTTCTAATTCTTATTTTACTTTTACACTTGCTAAACAGCAAAACTGTTACCTTTCAAGTGTAAAATAACTGCTCAGTAGCTCTAACTCTTACTCTCATCTCGGCATTACCGACTGTTTTGTCTTTTTTTTACCATGTTATGTAAAGAATCTCCACGGCAATACCCAGATTTGCTCTGAGCTACTGCACAATGGTACCTCCTGTACCGAGCCAACAGATATTGCCAATATACTGGCCGACAGATTCAGTGCCAACTTTACTCCTCTCTCTCCCCCACCAAAGGACCAATCACAATACCAGCAGATTGCCAGGCACCCAGTATTACTGCTGCACACATTAAAACAGCACTGTCCAAGGCCAAGAATACAGCTTCTATGGGACCTGACAATATCCCTGTCTGTGTTCTGCATGAACTACAGAGTGAACTGGCACCTCGCCTGTGTGCCCTGTTCAATCACAGCCTAACCTCAGGCTTTGTCCCTACCAAATGGTATACTGCTACAGTCATCTCTCTCCACAAAGGAGGGGTGACTACAGACCCTGGGAACTATCGCCCCCATTAGCCTGGCGAGTCTGATATGCAAAGCTATGGAACACATCATCATGGACCTAATAAACAAGGATATAGGGAATCTCCAAACTCTGGATCCCACACAGTTTACTTTTGTGAAGGGTGGATCATGACTGCTCAACTTGGTCAGCTTCTTTGAGTCAGTCACCAGAGCTGTGGATGAAGGCAAGGTGGTTTATACAGCCTACCTTGATCTGGCCAAGGCCTTTGATACCATTCCCCACTCGGAATCATAGAAAAACTCACTAAGCTAGGCATCAACCCCTATATCACTAGGTGGGATGCAAACTGGCTCACAGATAGAACCCACAGTGTGAAAGTAGCTGACTCCAAGTCAGACGGCCGACTAGTCACGAGTGGAGTCCCACAGGGTTCGGTCCTGGATCATCTCCTGTTTGATATCTACTTTTCTGAAGTCCAGGCCAACATTAAGGACTCTGGCTGACAAAGTTCGCAGACGATTGCAAGTTGGGAGCTATTATTAACTCACAAAAACAGGTAGAGGGAAGCAAGGCAGCAAACACCAACAGATGAAAGTTAATCTTCTTTAATACAGATAAAATGTGAAGCACTTTTCGTTCGAGACTGTGCTCAAACTTCTTCAGACAAACTGATTACAGAAATCACAAGTATATATACCAATTAGGTGAGCTGCTCACACAAGCACTACATCAATTAAGCAATTAAAAACTGCACCAAGGTAATAAAGCATTTAAAGGCATATCAAACAAAACTGCCTAAATGCTCTTAATACATGTTTGTACTTAAAACCACCTTCAACCGTTGCAAAATAAAATAAAATAAAAATATAACCGTCCAACATGTTGATTAAATAATCTGAGGATAGATATATATATCAACTAATGTATACTACAAAAAAATAAAAAATATAAAAAATGTGAAAAGTATATATGTATATATGGGGTATTATATGCATTTAATCTAAATTGCCACGTAAGTTCTAATTCTTCCAGTTTTAATGGAGTAGGGCCTCCCCTAGGATCTTCGTGAATCTGATCTATTATCATAAATTTAAATTTGTGGTCCAGGTTGAGATTGACATGCTTAGCCAAAGCATTGTCGAGTTTATTCTTCTGAATTGCATAAATATGCTCATACAAACGTTCATGGGGACGTCTCTCCATTTTCCCTATGTAGAACGATAAAGAATTCTGGCATTGTGCTAGATAAACTATCATTTTAGAATTGCAATTCACTCGCCATTTCAAAAAATATTGATGGTTGTGAATAATGAATCTATTAGATTCACTAACATACTGGCAGTAGTTACACGACTGACACTTGAACATACCCGGTGTTTTTGGGTATGTGCATTGGCGTTGATTGAGAAGGGACTTTAAATTTTTTGCCCTTCTATACGTAACCACTGGTCTGTCACCAACTATATTGAAAATACTGAAATCACTTTTAAAGATAGCACAATTTTTACATAAAATTTCATAACAAGACTTACTATTAATACTGAAAGTAGTGATAAATGATGGAACATGACCCATAGGTTCACATGGTGTATTAATGTCATCTATTGAAACATTAACTGCACTACAATTCTGTACCACTTCTACATTCGTAGAATTAATATTTAATAAAGGTTTAAATAACTGCCTATTCCGTTTGGACCCCACTTCTTCTATAAGTTCATTAATCAGATTCTCAGGATAGCCTCGGTGGATGGACATATTTTTTAGTAAACGACATTCTTCAATGAAGACAGCATCAAGAGTTGACATACGGGCTGCCCTGACTAACTGGCCCTTTACTACAGCTCACTTCTGGTGCTGAGTGTGACAGCTAGAATAATGCAAAAATGCATTAGAATATGTGCTTTTTCTATGTATCTTAGCTGTATACCTCTGAAGTGAAGAATTTTTAGTTAATAAAATGTCAAGGTTAGCTATAGAATCCATACTAAAAGAAGATGTAAACTTTAGGAAGTCTGTGGTGCTGTTGAAATAGTCGACTACCATGTCACTAATGGCTCTGTCATCTTTAAGTAAAATAAAAATGTCATCAAGGTAACGTGTATAGAAAATGAACACATCTTTGTAATCGGAATTAGATAAAACAAAAGTGTGTTCCCAATGAGCCATTACCAGATTGGCTATACTAGCACCACAGGGGGAGCCCATTGCTACCCCAACCTTTTGCAGATAAAATTCATTATTAAACATGAAAAAGTTATTGTTAAGAACAATATTCAAAAGTTCTTCATCTAGGTCAAGTTCTGTTCTGGTACACCCTTTTACTCTTAAATCCAGTCATTAACTATTTCATGTGGGATACAGGTGTACAAATCTTTGACATCTATAGTTAAAAAATTATGTTGCATGTCAAATGGTAACTCATTGATTCTCTCTAGAAAAGACCAGGAGTCTTTACAAATTTGTACATCATTAACCAAAAATTTTTGCAAGATTACATCTATAACTTTAGCACATACATACTTAGGTGAACCTCTGCTGCCAACTAAAGGATGCATGGGAGGGTCCAAAACGTTTTTATGGATTTTAGGAATACCAAAAAGACTTGGAAATCTAGGGTAAGTGGTCAGCATGTAGTTAAACATTTTCTGATCAATTCTCCCGTCAATAAACATTTCTTCCAACGTATTCTTTATATGTAAATATGCTGTATTCACTTCAGAGCGTGAACTAACTAAATATGAAGGGCTATTCAAAAGTTTTAACATTCTGTTAGTGTAATCACCCCTATCAAATACAACCATACCCACACCTTTGTCCGGTTTACAAACTTGAAGGACATGTACCTTAATAAAATCAATACAATCCTTCTCATTTAATGAATCTGCACAACCATACTTATAATAATGTTCAGACTGGAATCTATGACGAATATCCAGCTGACATATAAGTTCAAACATCTGAAGGGTAGGATGGAGGGGGGGATTAAAAACACTAGATATTCTAAATGTGTCACTAGTGCCCAAACTATTCCAACCCATCATAAGGTTGAAATTAAGTTTCCTGGTAAACGATCTGTGAGGTTGAGAGATCAAAGGGACGGATGCAGCCCACCTGATTGATGGATCAGAAGATCTGGCACTGGGTCCAGATGCCAGGGCTGCTTCAGTAGATGGCGTTGCAGGAACAGAAACCAAATTTGTCGAGGCCAGTAAGGGGCAATGAGGATCATCCTGGCTCTCAAGGCAGTCGCTTTCTGGACTAATTGAGTAATCAAGGGAAAGGGGGGGAATGCATACAGAAGACCCCGGGGCCAATTGTGAACTAGAGCGTCTCTGGGGGGTAGACCTGGGGGAGGGAAGAGGGTGAAGAAATCTGGGCACTTGCTGTTTACAGGTGTTGCAAAAAGGTCGCAGCAAGGCTGACCCCACCTTCTGAAAATTCTTTCCGCTACTATCTGGTTGAGAGACCACTCATGAGGCATGAGAATGGCTCTGCTCAGTCTGTCTGCTATGACGTTGGACTTCCCGGGAATATGCATTGCTACCAGAAACCGTTGAGAAGAGATCGCCCATTGCCAAAGTCTGAGTGCTTCTCGACATAGGGGGTAGGATCTGGTTCCACCCTGCTTGTTGATGTACCACACTACAGACATATTGTCTGTTTGAATTGCAATAGTCCCGGTGGGTAGAGAGTCCTGAAGGGCCTGCAACACTATAATTGTTTCCAATCATTTCCAAGACATTTATGTGCAAGTGGCATTCGAAGGGTTGCCATGTGCCCTGGACTGTCCTGCCCCGAAAATGCCCCCCCACCCGATCAGGGAGGCATCCGTTGTCACAGTGGCAACAGGAGGAGGAAGGACCACAGGTCTGCCCTGGAGTACCTGAGGGGAGACCGTCCACCAAGAAAGGTGTCTTTTGCATGGCTGAGTGATTAGAATGGTGTGTGACATGGGGATCTGCTGAAAGGACCACTGGGAAAATAGCATCCACTGCAGGATCCGCATATGAAAACGCACTAGGGGGAGTAAAGTGATTGCTGCTGCCATGAGACCAAGTGTTTTTAGTACAAATCTGGCTTGGACTCTGCTCTCCTGTAATAGGATCTGAACATGGTTGCGAATGTCTGAAACTCTTTGTGTAGGTAGTTTTGCTGAGAGCTCCACTATGTTTAAAACGGCGCCTATGAAGGTAATAGACTGACAAGGTGACAGTGCAGACTTTTCGAAATTTATAGAGATACCTAGCGCGTTGCACGTTTGTACAGCGTAATCTCTGGATTGGAGTAGTTGGTGCCTGGTGGTGGCAGTAAGGAGCCAGTCATCTAAATATGGAAACACCTGGAATCCTTGTCATCTCAGGTGAGCCGCAACCACTGCCATGCATTTGGTAAACACACTAGGGGCTGTGGTGAGGCCAAAGGGCAGGGCTCTGAACTGGTAGTGACTGGCTCCCAGCCGGAAGTGGAGAAACCTTCTGGAGCGCCTGTTCATCTTGATATGGTAGTACGCATCCTGAAGGTCTATAGAGCACATCCAATTGTCCTGACCCAGAAAGGGTAGAATGGACTGTAGCATGACCATCCGGAACTTCGTTCTTTGAACCGACTTGTTCAGCCTGCTGAGATCCAAAATAGGTCTCCAGTCCCCTGTATTTTTTGGTACCAAAAAGAACTTGGAGTAGATTCCGGATCCTTGTTGGTCTGCTGGGACTGGCTGGATGGCCCTTTTTCTTAGCAGCTTTGAAATTTCTAGTGCTGCTTGATCTCTCAGACCGGGTGGAATGTCTGAAAGGGGCCCTTTTGGCTGATGTGGGGTGTGAATAAAGGGAATTCTGTAACCCTCGGATATGATCGACCGTACCCATTTGTCTTGCGTGAGGGGAATGCCAGGCTTCTGGGTACAGTGATAGTCTTCCCCCGACTGCCTCCGAAGGTGGACAGTCAGGCAGCTCCTCAAGGGTGCTGGAAGTGTTTGTCAGAGAAAGATTCTCTGCTACCCTGATTTTGCGGACCCCCCCTACCCCTAGGGTGACACCTGTTATTGTTCCCTCCTCTGCATCTGGAGGGAAGCTCGCCACGTGCATCAGGCAGTACTCCCTGGGGTTTCTGGAACCACATTTTTCCACCCTTTTGACCCTTAGGGTATGCTCTAGAAGGAGTTGAAAAATGGACTACCACGGCAGAGAGAGTCTTGCCTTCCTGCTCGCACCTGGTCAACGTATCCTTCACTTGAGGTCCAAACAAGGCAGAACCGTCAAAGGGGGTGTTAGTGAAGGATGCCTTGAAGGGGTCGGCAAAGTTGCAAAGATGCATCCAGGCATGTCTCCTTAGAGCAACGCCCATGCCTGCAGCCCTACTCGCTCCATCGGCGGCATAGGAAATGAGCCACATGGTGGAGTTTACAATAGAGTTCAGTGTCCCCAGCTGGGAGTTGATCTTTTCCTGAGACCCCGCAGCTGATGGGTCCTGTAAGGTATCACCTTAAAGGTGGAGAAGTCAGGGAAAAATATCTATGAAAAACTAACTATAAATATAAAAAATCTTAAATACAACCTGGAGCCGGTGAAAACGCAACCTCGTATCTGAAGCAGCAAATGGGATCTGGGTATATGACGCCTAACATTATGGGACATAGCATAGCCTCGAGCTGTTAAAAATAGCTCTCTAGCTTTAGTATTAGGCGGAGTCAGAGCCGAGGTTTGGCTCCAAAGCCATCCAGCAAGAATGAAGGTGAGAGTGACAACTTAACATTGAATTTTATCTGCAAAAGGTTGGGGTAGCAATGGGCTCCCCCTCTGGTGCTAGTATAGCCAATCTGGTAATGGCTCATTGGGAACACACTTTTGTTTTATCTAATTCCGATTACAAAGATGTGTTCATTTTCTGTACACATTACCTTGATGACATTTTTATTTTACTTAAAGGTGACACAGCCATTAGTGACATGGTAGTCGACTATTTCAACAGCACCACAGACTTCCTAAAGTTTACATTTTCTTTTAGTATGGATTCTATAGCGTTCCTTGACAATTTATTAACTAAAAATTCTTCACTTCAGAGGTATACAGCTAAGATACATAGAAAAAGCACATATTCTAATGCGTTTTTGCATTATTCTAGCTGTCACACTCAGCACCAGAAGTGAGCTGTAGTAAAGGGCCAGTTAGTCAGGGCAGCCCGTATGTCAACTCTTGATGCCGTCTTCATTGAAGAATGTCGTTTACTAAAAAATATGTTCATCCACCGAGGCTATCCTGAGAATCTGATTAATGAACTTATAGAAGAAGTGGGGTCCAAATGGAATAGGCAGTTATTTAAACTTTTATTAAATATTAAATCTGAAGTAGGAATGTTCATTTGTCTGCAACCTGTGGGTTACAGATCCGATATCGGATCTGAGCCGGCAACTTGTTTCAATCTAATGGATCCGAGCTCCTAGCCCCTCCCTTCACCCATAATCCCCTGCTAACCCTCCATGACCTCAGATCTAGTTTGTCGCGCTTGTGATGGCTGGATCTTTTTGAGCTCTGTCAGATAAGTAAAAAAAAAAGTTAACTTTTTGAATTATTTCTTGTCAGGAAATACTTTTTTTGTTTAAAGTAATATTTGTATAGTGTGTCTGTGTTAGGTTCCTTAATTTTTTATTAATACCCTCCCTTCGCTGGTCGCTAGTGTGTGAGTGTTTGTTGTGTGTCTTTTGGGGCCTGTGTGTGTGTGTAGTTGTTTTTCTTCTTTTTTAGTTAAAAAAAATAAAAAAAGGGAATGGCTGAGGCCCCAAAAGCCATATTTTCTAAATGTACCGAGTGTGGCCATAAGCTCTCCCCGGCTGATGGCCACACTCAGGCTCGTGTCTTGGGGTTGAACACCTCACATCGGGCTGTACTATCTGTGCAGCATTCAACCCCAGGGCACTGAAAGAATGGGGGTCGAAGCTGGTCCTGGCGGGACTTCTACCCCCGGATTCAGCTTTGGGCTCCGCTACTTCTGCTACTCCTGTGGCTCCATCACAGCCTGTGATGGTTGCCACTCCTGCCCCCCTGCCTCCGACTGGGACTCAAACTCCCGCTAAAGTGTTGGAGGACAGGGAGGCCAGGAGGGAGAAACGGAGGGAGAAGCACCACAAGCGGCGGGCCGAGACCTCCATTTGGGCCCCGCCAGCTAAGCGGGCTTCTCCCTCCATTGCTTCTAGGTCTCCTCCTCCTCGGCTCCGATCCCCTTCTTTCTCCCTGGGGCCCGAGGAGGAGGAGACCCGATCTCCGTCGAGGTCATCGAGGCAGCATTCCAGGCCTGCCTCGGTGGCCTCTTCGAGATCTACATTCAGTTTATCTGATGCAGACTTGGACCGGATGATGCGAAGGTTCATCCAGGCCCAGCTGCAGATGGGAGTGCTCTTGCCTCCCCCCCCTCAGGGGGGGAGCTCGACACCTTTTTTCCACCCAATTGCTCCTTCTCCGACCCGCTACCCGGGTTTGGAGCGCTCGGAGCTGAGCAGCCTTGGAGCCGGGGGTGGGTCGGCGCCGACAGTACTTGGTACTTCGGATCCGACCCTACCCTTGAGTCTGTCGGATCCAACCTCTCAGAGCCGTGGTCCGAGCTTCAGATCCGGGAGATTCAGTGTGCCTTCGGCTCCGTCCAGGTCAGAGCACACTGGTCCCTCGGATCCGACGGTCTCGGCGCCGGCTCCGATCCCTTCATCGGATCCAAGTGGGAGCCGACTTTCGGATCCATTGGAGAGTGGCTCTCCCTCGGCATTCAATGTTGTGGAGAGGGCTCTGTTGAGAGCATCCGGACCCCCGGTCCTTGCATCGACTCCTCCCTGCACTCCCTCTCTGCTGGGCCAGGCTTCCATCACCCAGCCAAAGGGACAGCCTGCTTTGATGTCACAGATAGTTCCATTGGAACAAGATGTTGCTGGCGAGGCCTCCTCGGACAGTCCCCCCGAGGAAGCTCCCCGCAAGCATAAGTGCAAAAGAGGCATGTGGACTCCCCTGAGTCCTTAACCGAGGACATGGACTTGGAGGAAGGGGAAGGCTCCCCAAGATCACCCCCTGAGGATGTCTCCTTTGGAGACATCATGGAGATGCTAAGAATCAGAGGTGGGTGATCTGCCCCCAAGTCTTCCTCTGACGAGTCCGTGTTTCTGGAGGCATTCGAGGCAGGCCCGTCTACCTCCTGGGTGTCCCCTCCAGCCGATCACCTGGTGGACCTTATTACCACCAGGGCATGGAAGGATCTGGACACCGTGGAGCCAATACCCAAATGACCGGACAGGATTCTTAGCCCCCCCTCAGACTGGTCTTATTGGAGTAAGGGCCCCCCTGTAGATGCCATGTTGACGGCGGCAGGCACAAAGAGGGAATTGGCTCAGGAGAGTCCCTCAGTCCATCCACCGAGCAAAGAGTCCTGTTTGATGGATCGCTTAGGGAAGCGAGTCTTTAGTTCAGCGACCTTCTCAGTAAGGTCTCTGAACTATATGGCACATGTCATCAGGATGCAGTGGGATCTTATCAAAGAATACGCTGCATCCCCCCCTGAGTCCATGTCGGAGGAGGATAAACAATTGTACTCCACCCGAATGGCCACTCTGAGATCTATTTCAAACACCTCTATGCGGCTATTGTCCCACGCCACAGAGGGAGCTGCTAGGGCCAGCGGAGCAGGCCTAGTCATGAGACGTCAGGCCTGGCTCCGTCATTGCGACTTTACGGAGCCCTTTAAAGCGTCCTTCGCGAATGCCCCCTTTGATGGTTCTGCCCTTTTTGGCAAAACAGTTCGCGAGACGCTTGTCCAGAGCGAGAAGGATGGGAAGACGTTGTCTGCCGTCGGAGTCCGCTTCTCTGCTCCCCAGCGGTCCTTTTCAAGGAACCAAAAGGGTCAGAAGAAGATGTGGTTCCAAAAATCACAACATTCCCAACCAGCTCCAGACAACCAGTCCTACTGTGGCAGAGGTGGACAGGGAGGACGTCGCCCTAGGGGCAGAGGGGCACCGAGAAATTTCAGGTCCAGAGAACCTTTCTCTGAATGGCCCGCGCAGCAGCCCTGAGGGGTTGCCCGGCTGCTCCACTCTGGAGGCAGTCGGGGGGCATTTTTCAAAGCATCTAGCAGCATGGGAGTCCATCACAACAGACCGCTGGGTGCTTCGCATCATATCCAGAGGGTACAAAATACCAATTCTCCATGTCCCCCAATCCAAGAACCTCCCCGATGTACCACCCGATCACAGGAAGGCCGCAGCCACAGAAATACAGCAGCTGCTAAGAAAAAGAGCCATCCAGCCCATCCCCCAAGACCAGCTTGGATTAAGGTTCTACTCCAGGTTCTTTTTGGTGCCAAAAAAGACGGGGGATCTGAGATCCATCCTAGACCTTTCCCGCTTGAACCTGTCAGTAACCAAGGAAAAATTCCGAATGGTCACTCTTCAATCAATCCTCCCCCTTCTGAGGGAGAACGATTGGATGTGCTCTATAGACCTCAAGGATGCATATTACCACATCTTAATGGACAAACAATCCAGGAGGTTCCTTCGCTTCCGGCTGGGAGCCAGTCACTACCAGTTCAGGGTCCTTCCCTTTGGCCTCACCACAGCCCCCTGGGTGTTCACCAAAGTGTTAGCAGTGATTGCGGCCCACCTGAAACTCCAGGGAATTCAGGTCTTCCCGTACCTGGACGACTGGCTCCTGACCGCACCAACAAGGCATCTACTTTGCTCAGCCAGAGACCTCTTTCTCCATCTAGCCCCACAACTAGGCATTACTATCAATGTCGGCAAATCCCTACTGGCTCCAACACAGATCATAGAATTTATAGGTGCCCAGAATAAACACCAGAGATTTGCGAGTCTTCCTAACTGCGGAGAGAATCAGAAATCTTCAACTTCATGTGTGGGCTATCCTTCATTCAGAGGCTTCACCAGCGGAATTGATCCTGAGGGCACTAGGCTCCATGGCAGCAGGGATTACACTCCTTCCATGTGCCCGTTTGAACATGCGAGTCCTGCAATGGACTTTGTTAGTGCAATGGTCCTTCCTATCCCTCCCTCTCCACCATCCCATTGCTATCAGCAAGGCTTGCAGAAGGGCGTTACTATGGTGGCTCCAAGCATCAAACTTCCATACGGGCCGTCCCTTCTGCACCTCTCCCCCAATCACCACGGTGACCACGGACGCTTCCCGCCTCGGGTGGGGGGGCATTACTCAGGCAGGACAGTCCAAGGCACGTGGAACGATACAGAGACCTCCCTGCATATCAACGTTCTGGAGATGAGAGCGGTGCTGTTAGTGTTGCAAGCACTTCAGAGCTTCCTCCCCCACAGGAACGATTGCAATTCACTCAGACAACATGTCAGTGGTCTGGTATATCAACAAACAGGGGGAACCAGATCTTATCCTCTTTGCCGCGACGCCATGAGAGTGTGGGAATGGGCGATCTCCACCAACCGCTTTCTGATTGCAACGCACATTCCGGGAAGGACCAACATCCTAGCGGACAAGCTCAGCCGTACCCTTCTTACCCCCTATGAGTGGTCTCTCAATCCTCTAGTAGCGAAGCAAATATTCGCAACATGGGGGCAACCCTGCTGCGATCTTTTTGCATCTCCATCAAAAGCCAAATGCGACAATTTCTTCGCTCTAATCCCCCCACCAGGGGAATCTCCAAGAGACGCTCTGGTGCATGCTTGGCCACCTGGACTGCTCTATGCCTATCCTCCTCTTCCAATGATGATACAACTCTTACAGAAAGCCTCGCGGTTGGGGAGCAAAATGATTCTCATTGCCCCATTCTGGCCTCGACAAATTTGGTTCCCTTACCTGTGGTCTCACCTTGTGAATCACCCTTGGATTCTAGATCCCATCCCGGATCTCATCTCCCATCCATTGGACTTGCCAATTCCAAACCTGGACAATCTGAAACTGACAGCTTGGTTGCTCCAGTTCCTCTCCTAGTTAGGACACCCGGTATCTCTTCACCAGTCAAAGCCATCCTCGTGGCAGCACATAAGCCCTCCACCAGGAAGGTATATCACAGCAAATGGAAACATTTTTCCATCTGGGCGGAGTGCCAAGAGCTAGATCCCTTTACGGCTCCTCTTCCATCCATTTTAGACTTCCTAACTGAACTCTTTCAAGAAGGTGCTAGTTGTTCAACTGTCAAAGTGCAATTGGCAGCCATTTCTCATTATCATGTGGGACATGATACAGGACCCTTGATGTCAGCCAAATTGTGTAAAACCTTTCTCAAGGGTACCTTTTTACTTAGACCTCCTGTAAAAGAAGCCGTACCCCCATGGGATCTTACTTTAGCTCTTCAAGCCTTGACTGCTCCACCCTTTGAACCCGCTGCTTCAGTGGACCTCAAATTCTTGTCATGGAAAACGGCATTCCTTGTAGCCATTACTTCAGCGAAAAGAGTGTCGGAACTTCAGGCTCTTTCTGTAAAACCTCTACACCTGATTTTTCACCCCGATAGAGTGTACCTCAGGATCAATCCCTCCTTTCTTCCCAAGATAGCATCAGAAACCAACATAAACCAATCCATAAATTTACCGGTTTTCTTCCCTAAATATCAAAATAAGGGTGAATGCAAGCTGCACTCATTGAATGTTCATAGGCAGCTTTGTTTTTATACCCATAGGACGGCTGGCCATAGACAATCCGACCAGCTGTTCGTTTCCTTTGCCAAATTTAACTTGGGGAAAGCTATCTCTAAAGTATCTTTATCTTGCTGGATTTCCCAATGTATCCTGCTAGCTTATCAAGCCTCAGGTAGACACGCACCAGAAGGAGTTCGTGCTCATTCCACTCGCTCCATTTCTACTTCTGCGGCTTTCAAGTCTAGAGTTCCTTTGGATGATATTTGTTCTGCAGCCACTTGGGCTTCATCTCATACCTTTATCAACCACTACAAGCTAGACCTGCTTTCTAGAGGGAGAGCATCCTTTGGCTCTGCGGTGCTTCGTAATATCCTTCCATGATGGCCACCCAGGGTGCAGGTAGCTGGGGACTCTGTCCCACAGGTTGCAGACAAATGAACATTCCTACTTCAGATTTAGAAGTTATGTACTCACCATAAAGTTCCATCTGAGTAGGTAGTTCATTTGTCTGCAACCATCGCCCCCTCCTTCCCCCTGACCTTCTTGGATCATTTAGTTTTTTTAGGTATCCTTTCTTGGATATATATGGAGAGGCAAACTCGATCTGAGGTCATGGAAGGTTAGCAGGGGATCATGGGTGAAGGGAGGGGCTAGGAGCTCGGATCCATTAGCTTGAAACAAGTTGCCGGCTCGGATCCGATATCGGATCCGTAACCCACAGGTTGCAGACAAATGAACTACCTACTCAGATGGAACGTTATGGTGAGTACATAACTTCTAATTCTACAAACGTAGAAGTGGTATAGAATGGTAGTGCAGTTAATGTTTCAATAGATGACATTAATACACCATGTGAACCTACGGGTCATGTTCCATCATTTATCACTACTTTCAGTATTAATAGTAAGTCTTGTTATGAAATTTTATGTAAAAATTGGGCTGTCTTTAAAAGTGATTTCAGTATTTTCAATAAAGTTGGTGACAGACCAGTGGTTATGTATAGAAGGGCAAAAAATTTAAAGTCCCTTCTCGAGCAACGTCAATGCACATACCCAAAAACACTGGGTATGTTCAAGTGTCAGTCGTGTAACTACTGCCAATATGTTAGTGAATCTAATAGATTCATTATTCACAACCATCAATATTTTTTGAAATGTCGAGTGAATTGCAATTCTAAAATGATAGTTTATCTAGCACAATGCCAGAATTGTTTATCATTCTACATAGGGAAAACAGAGAGACGTCTCCATGACCGTTTGTATGAACATATTTAAGCAATTCGGAAGAATAAACTTGACAATGCTTTGGCTAAGCATGTCGGTCTCAACCCGGACCACAAATTTAAATTTACGATAATAGATCAGATTCACGAAGATCCTAGGAGAGGCCCTGCGCCATTAAAACTGGAAAAATTAGAAGTTATGTGGCAAGTTAGATTAAATGCATATAATACCCCTGGACTTAATTAATGCTGTTCTATTGTCAGTGTTTTAAAACTTAAAAGTTTATCAAGATAGATGTATACATATACATATATACTTTTCACATTTTTTATATTTTTTATTTTTTTGTAGTATACATTAGTTGATATATATATCTATCCTCAGTGGATTATTTAATCAACATGTTGGATGGTTATATTTTTATTTTATTTTATTTTGCAACGGTTGAAGGTGGTTTTAAGTACAAACATGTATTAAGAGCATTTAGGCAGTTTTGTTTTATATGCCTTTAAATGCTTTATTACCTTGGTGCAGTTTTTAATTGCTTAATTGATGTAGTGCTTGTGTGAGCAGCTCACCTAATTGGTATATATACTTGTGATTTGTGTAATCAGTTTGTCTGAAGAAGTTTGAGCAAAGTCTCAAATGAAAAGCGCTTCACATTTTATCTGTATTAAAGAAGATTAACTTTCATCTGTTGGTGTTTGCTGCCTTGCTGCCCTCTACCTGTTTTTGTGGATTTTTAGTTTGTTTTTGCTTGTGCTATACCCTTTCATCTGTTGGTGTGCTTCCCTCTACTCTTTTTGTTTTTTTTTTTTAGTAGTTTTTGCTTGTGCTATACCCTTTCATCTGTTGGTGTTTGCTGCCTTGCTGCCCTCTACCTGTTTTTGTGGATTTTTAGTTTGTTTTTGCTTGTGCTACACCAGCTATTATTAACTCCCCAAGTGATGTTGACATCCTACAGAGTGGCGTCACTGAGACCAACGACTGGTGTCAGAACCATGGCCTTAAACTCAATGCCAAAAAATGTGTCATCATCCCCTTTGGGAAAAACCTGGTTCCCATGAATTATCACATTGATGGCAGTCCACTGAACACAGAAGGCGTTATAAGAGATCTGGGAACACAGGTCAACAGCAACCTCTCTTTTGATCACCACATTGCCACTGTGGTTAGAAAGTCCTTCTATGTGGCACATCTCATTACTAAGGGTATTGCATTCAGGAAGAAAGAGGTCATTGTCTCCCCATACTCAATCATCGAGTACAATGCCCCATTTGGCATGTACCTGACTAGATACCTGCAACAACTGGAGAGGCCACAAAAGTACCTCACAAAGAGGATCCTAGGCCTTAAACTCTTGTCCTATATGGACAGACTCAAAAGACTCCAACTATTCTCTGTCTCATATCACCTACTTAGAGGCAATCTCTGCTTGACTTACAAAGCCTTGTCTGACCCAGCTCTGTTAGAAATGCTACATCTAAAGAAATTTCAATCCCTCTGCACCACATGCTCCAGAAACCTCAACCTCATTACCACAATCAACAGAAAGTACTGGAGGGACAGATTCATAACCCAGAGACTGCCCATGCTATGGAATAAACTTCCCATACATGTCAAGCAAAGCACCTCGCTGACCCTCTTCAAGAGAAATCTTGATGAGTGGATGGGAAATAGAAAATTCACCCCAGGGATAACTCCAGTGGCTCTACTTGACAGAGGCACTGGAAACTAAGTTCGGGTGACACAATGCCAGGGTAATCCTATGACTAGGCTTGTAAAGGCCCCAGGGCCATTAGCCTAGTACACACCTATGAACCTGTGTTCCACCTGCTGCTTTAATGCTTATTTTTGCTGATAATTATTTTTGAATAAGGTTCTGTAATGCGATCGCTACCTAGTTATTAAAGTAACAAGTGCATTACAAAACCTTAATCAGAAATAAATATCAGCAAAAATCAGCATTAAGGCAGCAGGTGGAGCATGGTAAAAAAACAGACAAAGTAGTTGGTAATGCTTTCTGTAATGTGATCACTACTTTAAAAACTAAGAACGTCACAGTCGCAGTACAGAACCTTTACAAAATGTAATTATCAGAGAAGGATAAGTGTATGTCAGCCAAGAAAACTGTAAGGGCAGTGGAAAACAGCATATGTGTATCAAAAGAATAAAAAATGCTTCCAAAGATTTTATTTTTATTTATTTTTATTTTTTTTACATTTGTTGACCGGGCTAGTCTAGCTGGATATATTTCCATTTTCAGTAGATGCCCGGGGAGAAAAGCTCCACATAGAACATAACAATGAGACATAAAATTGATAAACACATAGAATAAAAGTACAACAAACATGAGTAATAAAACAAATTTAAAATTGGTAATAAAAAAACTTGGTGATAAACTTAAAATTAACAAAAGAAAAAAATAGGGCACACCATCAATAGAAGTCCTGACTAGAGATAGGACAGTTTCCAGGCTTCTTGCTATTTACAAACAGGCTATACCATAAGGCTCCTACTACAATAAGAAATAAAATGCAGGTGGGTGGAGAAGAAGGAGGAAAAAAAAAAAAAAAAGGTAATGTAAGAAGAGAGGGAAGAGACAGAAGTCAAGAGGTGAGAGGAAAAGAAAGACAAACAAGGGGATATGGGAGAGAAAAAGGTTAGAGCATAGAGTGAATTCAAGGGAATGGAAGAGGTATATGATAGGTAGTAAGTACAAGGTAGGGTTAAAGGTCAGGAGAGGGGGGAGAGAGGTTAGTCTGGTTTACTGCATGAGCAAAGCCAGTGATTTTGGAAGTACAGTTTGATTTGTTGTTTGAAGAGGGGTAGGGATGTGATTTGAGTTATATCCCTTGGTAGTAAGTTCCATACGAATAAAGAGTCACCAGCTAAGTTGTGAGCTTTTGTAGGCTTGGTCAAGAGTTTAAGGGAGGTCAGATTGTTATAAGGGGGTAAAAGCTGTGATAGAATAAGGGTGTTATCAGGTTGGTACAAAATTTTGTGGGCAATAATGAGTTGTGTGAGTGTAAGAAAGTTTTGTAGTTCTAGCCAGCCTAGATGTTTCAAATTAAGCCAGTGATGGGTTCTGAAGGAGTTGCCAGTGGCAACAAGTTGCAAGTTTGTTTAGGTTAGATTTCTTGAGGTTAGTGAAGATAGGAGAGGCATAAAAGAGAGTGGATATAAGATGGGAGTGAGCAATAGAAGCTCTAGCAGATGGGGTGAGAAATGGTTTGATCCGGTATAAGGATCCAATCTTTCTGTTGACAGATTTGATGGTGTTGTTGATGTGTTGATCAAAAGAGATTGTTATCAATGGTTATGCCTAGCAGTTTAGTTGTAGAGTCTGGAGAGATGACTGTATTGTTGTTAGACAGGATGGTGAAATGTAGAAGTTTTGTTTTTAGCATTAAGGAGGAGGTAACGTCTAGTAAACCATGTTTCTACTGTGTTGAAGATATTTTGGGTTAGTGTGATTAGGTCAGAAGAGGAGGTTGCTGAACAAATAATTGTGGAGTCGTCAGCATATTGGATGCAGGTGGCTAGAGGAATAACTGAGTGGAGATCATTAATAAAGTGGGCGAGAATAGAGCCCTGAGGGACTCCAATAGAAATGGGCAGTAAGGAGGAGATGTGGTTGTCCCAAAGAACAGCCTGTTGTCTGTTGCTGAGATATGAACTAAACCAATTTAAGGTAAGTTTGTCAAATGAGAGGGAATCCAGAATGTTAATTAAAGAAGAGTGGTTAACCATGTCAAAAGCTTTTGAAAGGTCAATGAATAGTGCAGAAGAGAAAAGATTATTATTGCGATTGCTGTTGATAGTATCAACAAAGGAAAGTAGGGCAGTGGTGGTGCTATGGTGGGGTCTAAAGCCATGTTGACAGTTAGCAATAATATTGTGTAGGGAGAGATATTGTACAAGTTGTTGATGAATACATTTCTCCATAATCTTTGCTAAAGGTGAGAGAAGTGCAATTGGTCTAAAGTTAGAGTAGTCGATAGAGTTACAGATGTCAGGGATAGTTCCTTCTTGGATGGTTCTATTTATGAGTATAGTTATTGGGTAGGCAATTTCTTTGGCTGCCTTTTGCAGAAAAAGGGAGGGAAGCTTGTCAGCAGAGGGGGTACAGGGTTTCAGTTTGAGGATAAGTCGGTGGATGAAAGAGGTAGAGACAGGTTGTAGAGAGAAGCGGTAAGAAGAGTTTGCTAGATTGTTTGGAGGGTAGAAGTTATTAGTGTTCAGTTGACTTGCAAGAGATTGAATGGTTTCTGTAAAGAAGGAGTTAAAAGCATTGGCAGTTTGGTCAGGGGTGTCTGGGTCAGCATTCACTGGTGAGGAGTTTGGCTGTACCTGGAGATAGGAGTCTATTGATTGAAGACCAAAACTGTTTTGGTTTATTAAAATGGGTTTCTTGTAGTTCACAGTAAAACTTTCTTTTGTCATGTATTATTGCTTTTTTGGTAAGGTTTCTAAGGAAATCTGAGTTGATTCTAAACCTTGTTTTTTAGTTTCTTAGTTTCATTTGAGAGCCAAGGGGCTGTTTTTGACCTCATTCTAATGGTGCGTTCAGGAGCATGTTTATTAAAAATGGAAAGAAATGTAGAATTGAAGAATAATACTGCTTCATTAAGTGGCAGTATTTTTAGGGGGTTCCAGTTCACCAGCTGCATGTTACCCTGGGTTCAATTAAGATACCTGAACAAAACACACACATCCAGCAACTACAGTGAGCAGAATAGTTCCCACAGATTCCCAAGTTTGTCTTTTTATTGGCTGCAACAGGCATATTAAAACTATCTGATGCATATGAAATTAGCAGGGGCATGCCAGAGTGAAAAGAACAGAGAAGGGTAGTTTGTGGGTGGTCCTTGGGCAGCAACAGAGAAAACAGGGAGAAAAAATGAAGGATGTTATTACTGAGCCACTGCAGTGCCCGTATGAACTGTACCGCTCTGCTAGAATGTCACATGCTTAAAGATGGCTGAAAGTACTGGAGTTGTAAGTATGTGGAATGGAAAAACAGTCAAAATTGCTATTTTCTGTAGCACTGTGCATTGTCTATGGTGCGATTGACTATCACATAGTTGTCCTTTAAGCAAGACATAGATACCTATGCATTTCATATGTATAATAGGTATGTATGTATGCATATGTAAAGGAGTGAACTGTACTGAGGTGTTTAAGGACAACAAAAAAGTTAGTAAATAGAAGGTCTTCCTGGGAAACTGGGTGAGGGAAAAGGAGGGATAGGAAGAAGCAGGAGATCAGTGACAGAGATGTTTGTAGTACAAGGCCTGAGGGATAGGAAGAAGCAGGAGATCAGTGACAGAGATGTTTGTAGCACAAGGCCCGAGGGATAGGAAGAGGCAGGAGATCAGTGACAGAGATGTTTGTAGTACAAGGCCAGAGGGATAGGAAGAAGCAGGAGATCAGTGACAGAGATGTTTGTAGTACAAGGCCCGAGGGATAGGAAGAAGCAGGAGATCAGTGACAGAGATGTTTGTAGTACAAGGCCCGAGGGATAGGAAGAAGCAGGAGATCAGTGACAGAGATGTTTGTATTACAAGGCCAGAGGGATAAGAAGAAGCAGGAGATCAGTGACAGAGATGTTTGTAGTACAAGGCCTGAGGGATAGGAAGAAGCAGGAGATCAGTGACAGAGATGTTTGTAGTACAAGGCCCGAGGGATAGGAAGAAGCAGGAGATCAGTGACAGAGATGTTTGTAGTACAAGGCCCGAGGGATAGGAAGAAGCAGGAGATCAGTGACAGAGATGTTTGTAGTACAAGGCCAGAGGGATAAGAAGAAGCAGGAGATCAGTGACAGAGATGTTTGTAGTACAAGGCCCGAGGGATAGGAAGAAGCAGGAGATCAGTGACAGAGATGTTTGTAGTACAAGGCCCGAGGGATAGGAAGAAGCAGGAGATCAGTGACAGAGATGTTTGTAGTACAAGGCTAGAGGGATAAGAAGAAGCAGGAGATCAGTGACAGAGATGTTTGTAGTACAAGGCCCGAGGGATAGGAAGAAGCTGGAGATCAGTGACAGAGATGTTTATAGCACAAGGCCCGAGGGATATGAAGAAGCAGGAGATCAGTGACAGAGATGTTTGTAGAACAAGGCCCGAGGGATAGGAAGAAGCAGGAGATCAGTGACAGAGATGTTTGTAGTACAAGGCCTGAGGGATAGGAAGAAGCAGGAGATCAGTGACAGAGATGTTTGTAGTACAAGGCCAGAGGGATAAGAAGAAGCAGGAGATCAGTGACAGAGATGTTTGTAGTACAAGGCCCGAGGGATAAGAAGAAGAGGAGAAGAAGATAGAAGAAGCAGGAGATCAGTGACAGAGATGTTGTAGTACAAGGCCCAAGGTTACAGTTATGGGAGAAGGTGTTACATGTCAGTGTAAAAATAGTGAGAAGGAAGGAAAGGGGGAGATGTGGGGAGTAACACAGATGAGGAAGGGGGAGGTGTCAGGGAGTGACATAGCAAAGGGGAGGAGGAAATGTAGTGGAGTATCATAGATATGGAATGGGGATGTGGGAGAGTAACATTAAAAAGGGAAGGGGAGATGTGATAGAGTAGCACAGATAAGGGAAGAGGGACATATGAGGGAATAACATAGATAAGGAAGGGGGGATGTGAAGGAGTAAGATAGATAAGGGAAGAGGAATGCAGTGGAGTAACATAGATATAGAAGGGAGAGATGTAGGGGAGTATCATAGATAATGAGAGGGGAAGATGCAGTGGAGTAACATAGATAAGGGAAGGGAGGATGTGGGGAAGTAACAGATAAGAAAATGGGAGACACGGTGGAGTAACATACATAAGGGAAAGGGATGTGGGGGAGTAACATAGATAAGGGAAGGGGAGATGTGGGTGGTAACATAGACAAGGATGTGGAGATGCAGTGGAGTAACATACATAAGGGAAGGGGGATTTGGGGGAGTAACATACATAAGGGAAGGGAGAGATGTCAGGAGTAACATAGTTAAGGAAGGGGGAGATGTGGGGGAGTAACATAGATAAGCAAGGGAGAGATGTTGTGGAGTAACATAGATAAGGGAAGGGGAGAGACGGTGGATTAACATTGATAATGGAAGGAGGAAGTGGGGGAGTAGCATAGATAAGGGAAGGGTGTTGTGGGGGTAACATAGATAAGGAAGGGAGAGATATGGGGGAGTAACATAGATAAGGAAAGCAGAATTGCTGTGCAGTAACATAGATAAAGGAAGGGAGGATGTGGGGGAGTATCATGGATAGGAGAAGGGGAGATGTGGAGAGCAACATTGATAAGGAAGGGGAGATGTGGGGGAGTAACATAAATAAGGGAAGGGGAAGATGTGGTAGAATAACATAGATATGGGAAGGGGGATGTGGGGGGAGTAACTCAGACAAGTGAAAGGGAAATATGGTACAGTAACATAGACAAGAGAAGGGATATGTGGGGAGGAACATAGATAAAGAAAGGGGGAGATGTGAGAAACATAGGCAAGGGAAGGGGAGATGTGGATGAGAAAGAGATCACAGAAGGGGAGATATGGGGACTAACATAGAAACAGAAGGGGTGACATTGATAAGACAAGGGAAATATGGGGGAGTAACATAGATAAGGGAACAGGGAGATGTGGGGAGTAACACTGATAAGGGAAGGGGAAGATGTGGGGGATTAGCATAGATAAGGGAAGGGCAGATGTGGGTGAGTAACACAGACAGGGAAAGGGGACATAGGGAGAAGCAGATAAGGGAAGGAGAGATGTTGGGAAGTAATATAAATAAGGGAAGGGGTGATGTGTGTAAGTAACATGTATAAGGGAAGGGTAGACTTGAGTGAGTAACATAGATAAGGGAACAGGGAGATGTGAAGAGTAACATAGATAGGGGAAGAGAAGATGTGGTGGAGTAACATAGGTAAGTGAAGGAGGAAATGTAGGGGAGTAACACAGATGAGGGAAGGGGGAGATGTGGGAAGTCACAGAGATAAGGGAGGGGGATGTGGAGTGCTAACAGAGATAAGAGAAGGGGGTGTAGGGGAGTACCATAGATAAGGGAAGGGAAGATGTGGGGGAGTAACATAGATAAGGGAAGGGGGAGATGTGGGGGAATAACATACAGCAGTTTTTGTGTGCCATGTATTTTAGTGGAGGGATTACAGATGAGACTTAGCCAGGTGTGTAGCAAGAACACATCCAGGTGTACTTTAGGTGTTGTTTAAGCTCAGTATTGAAAATTGGTAGTTTGTGTATTAGTTTGATTGGGTGGGGGATAAAATTCCATAGTTTTGAGATGTAACTGGAGTAGATTGATTCCCCAACATTATTGGATGGTTTACTTACAGACAAGATGAACATGGGTAGAACTGGAGTGTATTTTTGGAGTCTGGTGCATTTTTCTGACATGTAGAGATGTTTCTGAGCATTAACTATTTGAAAAAAATGTTAAATATTGGGGTGTTTATAACCAGTCCAGTTTTCCTAGCACAATGCAGTGGTGGGATCTCTGTGGGGTGTTTGTAGAAAATTTAGCTATTTTATTCTAGCATTTTATAAGTTTTAGTTTGTCAGTTATATTTAAGTTAGTAAGGGTTAGTGAGGCATAGAGTAGTGTTTAGAGCAAATATGTTCTAGCTACTGAGTGTCTGGTACAGTTCATAGGTTCATAAGTAGGTACTAGGCTATCGGCCCAAGGGCCTACGCAAGCCTAGCCAACAAGGTTCCCTGGCTTATGCCACCCAAGAAAGTTATTTTCCTGTGCCACTGTTGAGCAGAGACAGAAGTGATCCAGGATTCTCGTTCAATGCAGTTGAAACCTGGCTCACAAAGTCCCATCAACTACTTAATCCTAACAAAACTAAACTAATGCCTTTAATACCTAAATAATATGCTGAACTAAAATCATCCTTCCAAATCTTCTCCTCCAATAACGCCAACGAAGTTAGTAAGATATGGCTTAATCTTATACACAGACCCAAGTTTCATCTAGGTTTTTTTAATAGATTGCGATAAATGTAGATCAAATGTAAGTTTTTGATCAGCTTGCACACAAAGTAGATTTGTTGGAGAGACTATTTCAAATTTGGAGTTATTGGAGGAGAAGATCTGGAATGATGATTTTAGTCCAGCATATTTTTTAGGTATTAAAGGGATTAGTTTAGTTTAATTAGGATTAAGTAGTTGGTGGGACTTTGTGAGCCAAGTTTCAACTGCATTGAACAAGACTTGAGACATTGCCTGTAGTTTTAGAAGGGTTTGTGCAGAGCAGATGGAATCAGCTGCTTGTTGCATATTATTCCATGGCTGGCAATTAACATTCAAAAACTTGCACGCTGATTGGTCAGCTCAATTGGCATGCTTGTTGTAAAATTGAGCATATACCAACAGAAAAAAGTCCAGTTGCTCACACTTTCTGCTATTACTATATGCTATGGAGCTTTCCAGTTTCGTAATTAAAAAAACATGAAATAAACTTTGAAATCTGAACAGGTACAAGAGAGACAGGACAGAGAAAATACAAGGAAAATCAGGTTTATTATACAAAACTAAAGAAATGTACCTGATTATCCTTGTATTTTGTTTGCCCTGTCTCTCTCGTATGTCTGAATGGTTTTGGGTTTCCTATATGTTTTTTATTAAAAAAAAAAAACAAAAAAATGGAGATCTTCCTTTCTCCATTCATTCCTTTCTAAAGCACTGATGTACTGCACAAGCCTGAGGATGTAAGTCCCATATGCATGCACTGTACTTCAAGAAAGCCCCATGATATGCAGAAAAAAGCAGGAGAGCATCATGGCACCACTATACAAAGACATTATGTAAGGAAAGTAACATTGTTCTTAATGTCATTGTATAACAGCAATCATCCATGGCTAGATGTAGGTAATGCTAGATTTACCCACAGTTGGCTTTGTTTGGTCACTTGGGCTTCACCCTTGTGATGAAACCACACCAACTTTGGGTGAAGCCAGCATTGCCCACACCCACCCATAAGTTACTGCTATAACAGAGGCCAGGTCAGTTGCTGTATGTAATTTGTTTGGAATGATACTGAATAAGAGGGTCCCAAAACTGATCCCTGTGTGATGGCTACTGTGACTGGTAATAACAGGGAAATGTCTTGTAGCCATCTGACTGCCTGTTGCCAGCCAATTAGATAACAATGACATCATGACAGGGAACAATGACTAAGTCTAAGAAAGGATAATTCAGAGAGCAGTTTTGAATGGGAGATGGTATCAAATGGCTTTAGGTAGGTCTATGAAGAGAGAGAAGGGACTTACCTTCATTTCTATTTTGGATGATGGTATTGATGAAGGTAAAGAGGGTGGTCATAGTGCTGTGATTGGGATGAAAAATGTATTATGTACTAGTTAACATGTTTCTGTTGGTGAGACATTTAATGAGTTGTGAGTGAATGCATTGTTCTAGTATTTTGAATGGGGGGATAAGATTGCTATGGGTCTGTAATTTGAGAGTTTGGTTGAGTTTTCAGCTTTTTATAAGGGAATGATATAGGGAATGATATAGGACATTTTCCATATGACTGGAACATGATTTTCTGTTGATTAATATGTATACAAATTGGGTAGGCAAGAGAATCAGCTGCTAGTTTTAGGTATTTGACTAGTAATTGATCTATTGCTAAGGTTGTTGTTTTTAATTTGGAGAGCAGTTTTCTTATTGTGGAGGTTTGAACAGTTTTAAAAGAGAAATTATAACCATTGATCTGAAGTAGTTACTTCATTTGCTCTGCAACCTGTGGGTATCAGATCCGACCTCGGATCCGAGCCGGCAGCTTTACTAGCTAAAAGATCCGAGCTCCTGGCTCCTCCCCTTTACCCATAATCCCCATGCTACATGCTCCCTTTCCTCAGATCTCATTTGCCGCGGCTGAAAGAAGCTTCTAGTGCAGAGCTCCTAAGGCGTGGGTGAGAACTTTCCAGTTTGTATTTCACAAAAGTCAGAGAAAAGTTGATTTTTAGGTAGTGTGTGAGTGATTTAGTCTCCAGTCGTCGAGTGATAGCCTTAGTTTAAATTTTTTGTGGCAAATTTTGCTTATTTTTGTGTTTCCCTCCCCTTAGTGTGTGAGTGTGTTTAGTGTGATGGCTGAAGGGCCCAAAGCCGTTTTTTCTAAATGCACTGAGTGTGGCCATAAGCTTTCCCCAGCTGATGGCCACACTCAGTGCGTTTTGTGTCTGGGGGTGGCCCACTTGTCCACCAGCTGCCAGATATGTGCAGCGTTCAACCCCCGGGCCATCAGGGATAGGAAGAACAAGTTGATCCTGGCGGGTTTGTTACCGCAGGACACTTCTTCTTCCTCTCCCTCTAAGGCACAGGCTGCTACTGCAGCCCCCGTGCCTTTAGATCCCCTGACTCTGCCTGGGACTCAACCTCTCTCTTCTGTGCAGGGTTCAGGGGACTCTTCTGCCTCTACCAGAGAGAATAGGCACAAAGAAAAGGAAAAACATAGAAGCCACAAGAGGCGGGCTGAGACTCATCCGTCAGCCCCGCCATTTAAAGTTGCTAGTCCCTCTATGAGGGCTTCCGGATCCTCTCCCTCTTGGCTTCGTTCGCCTTGTTTCTCACCGGAGGAGGAGGACTGGTCTCCCTCGAGGTCGTCGAGGCGGCCCTCCTGGCCTGCCTCAATGATCTCTTCTAGATCTACAAGAAGCCTGACTGACGCGGACATGGATCGAATGATGCGTCAATTTTTGCAGACTCAGATGCAGATGGGGGTGCTCCTGCCTCCCTCCCCCGGGGGGGGGGGCAGCCCCTCTTTTTGCCCCGATAGCTTCTTCTCCAAACCGTTTTCAAGTTTCGGAGTCATTGGATCCTGGCCCTTTCGGAACCGGGGAGTTGTCGGCGCCGATAGTTCCGGTAACTTCGACGCTGACTGTACCCTCGAGCGTGTCGCATCCTAGCTCTCGGTGCCGAGAGCTGAGCGTCGAATCCATAGGGGTGGGTGTGTCTTCGGCGCCATTCAGGTCGGAGCACACTTCCCTCTCGGATCCTACCACGTCGGCTCTGACACCGATCCCTACTTCAGAGCCAAGGAGGCTGCTTTTGGAGCTTGGGGAAAGCGGCTCGCCTTTGGCATTTGAGGTAGTGGAGAGGGTTCTGTCGAGACCTTCCAGATCCCCGGTCCAGGCGACGGATCCTCCCGCCCCCCCTATGCATTTGGGTCTATCCTCCATCATCCGACCACTGGGACAGCCTGCCCCGACCCTCCAGTTAGTTCCCTTAGAGGAACAGGACCCCGTAGGTGAGCCCTCCTCGGATAGTCCCACCGAGGAGGTCCCTCGCAAACAGAAGTGAAAAAGGAGGCACCTGGACTCCCTGGAGTCCCTCACGGAAGACACGGATTTGGATGAAGGGGAAGGTTCCCCAAGGTCACCCCCTGAGGATGTCTCCTTTGGAGACATCATGGAAATGTTGCGAATTAGAGGGGGGTGGTCTGCCCAAAAGCCTTCCTCGGATGAGTCCGTGTTTCTGGAGGCTTTTGAGGCAGGCCCGTCTACCTCCTGGGTGTCCCCCCCGGCTGACCCCCTGGTAGACTTAATTACTACCAGGGTGTGGAAGGAGCCGGACACCATGGAGCCAATTCCAAGAAGGCCAGATAAAATTCTTAGCCCTCCCCCTGATAGGCAGGCCTGGTCTAAGGGTTCACCTGTGGATACCATGTTGGTGGCAGCTGCCACAAAGAAGGAACTCACACAGGAGAGTTCCTCGGTCCATCCTCCGGATAAGGAATCTCGGATGTTGGACCGCATTGAGAAGCAGATGTTCGCTTCAGCCACCTTCTCTGTAAGGGCGCTGAACTACATGGCACACATCATCAGACTCCAGCAAGACCTAATAAAGGAATACACTGCAGCTCCACCGGAGTCCATGACGGTCGAGGATAAGAGGGCTTTCTCGACTCGTATGGCCACTCTAAAGTCTATATCTAGCACGTCTATGCAGCTACTCTCCCATGCTACGGAGGGAGCCGCTAGAGCTAGCGGAGCAGGGGTCGTCTTGCGGCATCACGCCTGGCTCCACCTTTGCGATTTTGCCGAACCCTTTAAGGCGTCCTTTGCGAATGCGCCCTTTGATGGTCCTTCACTCTTTGGCAAGACCGTCCGCGAGATGCTGGTCCAAAGCGAAAAGGACGGGAAGATGCTGTCTGCCGTCGGGGTCCGCTTCTCTAATCCCCAGCGATCCTTTTCCAGGAATCAAAGGGGACAAAAGAAGATGTAGTTCCAGAAGTCTCAGCAGTCCCGCCCAACTTCGGACCCCTCGTCCTTCAGAGGCAGAGGAAGACAAGGTGGACGCCGGCCCAGAGGCAGAGGGGGGCCACGTAACTTCGGGTCTAGAGAACCGTTCTCGGACAGGCCCGCGCAACAGCCCTGAGGGCTTACCCGGCTGTCCCTCTCTGGAGGCAGTCGGGGGGCGTTTATCGGAGCACCTGCTAAATTGGGAGTCCATCACGATGGATCGATGTGTGCTCCGAATCATATCCAGAGGTTATTCCATTCCCTTCCTAAGTCTCCCCCCCCCCATGAAGCGCCTCCCCGATGTCCCACCCGATCAAAGGGAGGTGGCAGCTTCAGAGATTTCGAAGCTGCTAGAAAAAAGAGCCATCCAGCGCATCCCCCAGACCAGTTCGGATTGGGCTATTACTCCAGGTTCTTTTTAGTGCCAAAAAAGATGGGGGACTTAAGACCGATTCTAGATCTTTCTTCCCTGAACCTGTTCATTCCCAAAGAGAAATTCCGGATGGTCACTCTTCAATCAATTCTCCCCCTCCTTCGGGAGAACGACTGGATGTGCTCCATAGACCTCAAGGATGCGTACTACCACATTTTGATGGACAGATGATCCAGGAGGTTTCTCCGCTTCCGGCTGGGAGCCAGTCATTATCAATTCAGGGTTCTTCCGTTCGGCCTCACCTCAGCCCCCAGGGTGTTCACCAAGGTCATGGCAGTGGTTGCAGCCCACCTGAGACTCCAGGGCATTCAGGTCTTTCCATACCTGGATGACTGGCTCCTCACCTCCTCCAACAGGCATCAACTGTGTGTTGCCAGGGATTATGATCTAACTCTTGCCCGGAGTTTGGGCATTTCGGTAAACCTTCAAAAGTCCTTTCTTCATCCTGTGCAGGTTCTTGAATTTGTAGGGGCCAAATTGGACACTCGCCTCTCTCGGGCCCTACTAACTTCAGACAGGGTGAACAGTTTGTCATGTCAGGTTATAGCCCTCCTTCAGAACCCAGCTCCTTCAGCAGAGTTAGTCCTGAGAGCACTAGGCTCTATGGCGGCAGCAATCAGTCTTTGCCTACACACGCGTCTATGAATGAGGATTCTGCAATGGACCCTTCAAGTCCAATGATCTCTGTTGCTACATCCGTTGAACACCCCTATTCCCCTGAGCAGGGCTTGCAGGGACTCCCTCCTCTGGCGGCTTCGCTCACGGGAGCTGTGGGAAGGGAGACCCTTCGTGATGCCTTAGCCCCAAGCCACGTTGACCACGGATGCTTCTCGCCTCAGGTGGGGGGGACATTCTTTGGGCAGAACTGTCCAATGTGCGTGGACCCCCTTAGAGACCGCTTTGCATATCAATGTCCTAGAGATGAGGGCGGTGCTTCTGGCATTGCAAGCTCTCCACGACCTTCTTCCTCTAGGGACTATTGCGGTTCAAACAGACAACATGGCGGTAGTCTGGTACATAAACAAACAGGGAGGGACCAGATCTTATCCCCTTTGTCGGGAGGCTATGAGAGTTTGGGAGTGGGCGATATCCACCAACCGCTTTTTGGTAGCAATGCACATTCTGGGTCGGTCCAACATTCTGGCGGACAAACTGAGTCGCGTGATCCTCACACCGTATGAGTGGTCTCAGAAAACCATCAGTTGCGAAACAGATCTTCCTCAAATGGGGTCTACCTTGCTGTGATCTTTTCGCGATACTTCCCCCACCAGGGGAGAGCCCCAGAGACGCTCTGGTTCATGCTTGGCCACCCGGTCTCCTCTATGCTTATCCCCCCCTTTCTCTTATGACGAAGTTCATTCAGAAAGCACGTTGGTTGAGGAGCAGAATTATCCTCATAGCCCCATTCTGGCCTCGCCAGATCTGGTTCCCTTCCCTGCGGTCTCACAGTGTAGTTCCTCCATGGATCTTAAATCCTATTCCAGATCTGATTTTGCATCCTGCGGGATTGCAACCCCGAACCTGGTAAACCTCAAGCTCGCGGCTTCATTGATCCAGTTCCACTGATGGCAAGGACTCACAGCATCTCATCACCAGTAAAGGCCATTCTGGTAGCGGCTCAAAAGCCTACTACCAGGAAAATTTACAGTAGTAAATGGAAGCATTTTTCTGTCTGGGTTAAGGACAAGGGCTTAGATCCCTTTACCGTCCCTATTCCGGTGGTTCTTGATTTTCTGTCACACATTTTTCATCAAGGAGCCAGTGCATCTACGGTTAAAGTACAATTGGCAGTCATTTCCCATTTTCATGTAGGGGATGGGCTGGGATCTTTAGCTTCTGCGAAGATATGAAAAACCTTCTTGAAAGGTATTTTTCTATTGAAACCACCAGTTAAGACTGCGGCCCCACCATGGGACCTAACTTTGGTTTTACAAGCATTGACAAGCCCACCTTTTGAGCCTGCCGCCTCAGTTCCATTAAAGTTCTTATCATAGAAAACAGCTTTTCTAGTTGCTATTACTTCAGCCAGGAGGGTTTTGGAACTTCAAGCCCTTTGCATGAAACCCCCTTATCTAATCTTTCATAGGGATAGAGTGTCTCTCAGGACTAACCCTTCCTTCTTACCAAAGGTGGCTTCGGAGTCAAATATTAATCAGTCGATTAATTTACCAGTGTTCTTTCCCAACTTTCAGAACAAAGGGGAATACAAATTACACAAGTTGGATGTACATAGACAACTACGTTTTTACTTGCACAGGACAAAGGCCGATCAATTGTTTGTGTCCTTTGACAAATCTGCTCTGGGTAGAGCTATTACCAAAGTTACCTTAGCAAATTGGATTTCACAGTGCATCATTCATGCATATGTAGCCTCAGGTAAACCTGCTCCTATCGGAGTCCATGCCCACTTAACCCGATTCATAGCCACATCAGCAGCCTTCTGGTCCAGGGTTCCCCTGGACGACATATGTTCAGCAGCTACTTGGTCCTCTTCCCATACATTCATTTCTCATTATAAATTGGATATGATATCCAGGAGTAGGGCTTCCTTTGTCTCCGTGGTGCTTCGGAATATCCTTCCTTGAGGGCCTCCCAAGGTTTTAGGTAGCTGGGGACTCTGTCCCACAGGTTGCAGAGCAAATAAAGTAACTACTTTAGATAAAGAAGTTATGTACTCACCATAACGTTCCATCTGAGTAGGTACTTCATTTGTCTGCAACCGACCCCCCCCCCATGCCCCCTAACCATTATAGTGGTTCCTGATCATGGTTGAGATTGATTCATGTGTTTAGGCATTACTTGGTCCTCTGTCGAGGGTCTTAGTTGTTAGATTAAGCAAACTTGATCTGAGGAAAGGGAGCATGTAGCAGGGGATTATGGGTAAAGGGGAGGAGCCAGGAGCTCGGATCTTTTGGCTAGTAAATCTGCCGGCTCGGATCCGAGGTCGGATCCGATACCCACAGGTTGCAGACAAATGAAGTACCTACTCAGATGGAACGTTATGGTGAGTACATAACTTCTTTTTACATTGAATGTATTGGGCAAAGAGCGGAGTTTGGTCCTTATGTTTGATGAGTGATAGAACAGAATTAGTGAAATAGGAGCTGAATTGTGCCACTATACTGTCATTATTGTTTGAGGCCATAGGGGCTGGACTAGTAGACTGACTGGGCTGGGAAGCATTTTTATGGAGAACCAGGATAATCTGGGGTTGTTTTTTGTGTTTTTGTTGTGTGTTGGAGTAGTATGACACTTTATCTTTTTTGATTTGCTTTTGTAAAGGTTTCTAAGTTGTCTAAAGTTTTGTAATAATGTTAATATTCTGAGTAAAGCAAATCTGTAGCAAGGTCTAAAAATGTGGCCATTGAGAAAGATATGCAACACACTGAAAGAAAACCATGGTGCTTCTCTAGCATTCCAAAAGACAGACACGTAACACTGGATTCATAGGTAGTTACTAAGCATGCAGACGAGGAGACCAGTAATGAGCCTGCCCAAATTCCTAATTGCCATAAATTTTCTGGTAAATTGACTTGCTAAAGGTCACATGGTAGGCAAATGAAAGCTGAGGGAACCAAAACCTGTACTAAAAAAAGTAGCTGTTAACAGCAGACAGCCTTAATCTCCATAAACTGCCAGACTAACAACATGGTTAGATATATTTTACCTTTGTGAAGTATAATGATTAATGTGGTCTAGCTCTTCTGTTTTTTTATGTGGTAGTTAGCACTTGGTGTTTTAGCCTTATATTGTATTTTGTTGTATTATATGACATCTTCTAAAATGTGTTAACTGTGGCACTTTTCTCCCCTGGCTACACTGAAAAGGGGCCTGTCATGGCCCAGTCAGACTTTCCCAGTAAACAAATGCTAATAAATCAATAAATCAATAAATTTGTATGTACTCATTTGTTAAATTAAATAAGTAAACTGACTGATCTTTGTGAACTTTTTCACATGAAAAGAAAAAAGTCTGTCTCCCTAGACATCACTTTTTAGTGGGCAGTTGAAACATAGCAGCATATTTGGGGAGGACTCATACAGACAGGAGGAGGACACACAAATGGTACTCAAACTGCAACCGAGAAATAGGCTCAAACTCCTGATCAGAACAGGGAAGCCATGACACTACCCATTATATCACAATGTAATCATGGCCGAAGATCAGGCTCAATCCGTTTTACCACAATGTAATCATAGCTGAGAATCAGGCTCAAAGCCCTGGTCAGAGCTGTGAAGCCATGACACTGCCCATTAAATCACAATGTAATCATGGGTAACAGCAACCTCAAGGTGAAATGGCATCTTATGTTCAGAAAGGACTATACTGTGTGTCTTGTCTTATCACACAATATCTGCTTTGAATTTTCTTTATATGGTTTCAGGATATGATATAAACAAAGACAGTGACTGGTGATACAGACATTAAACAAGCAAACTTGTTAGGCCTAGTGTTTCCTCTTTGATAATATGGCTGCAATAAGAAAGATTTTAAATGCATGATATTATTTCTGCAAAAATCTATTTGCTGGCATCTAAAAGCTTGTATCTTAATGTAACCTTATGTAAACCTAATATACTTATTTACAATGGAGCTTTTCTCTCTGTCCTCAGATGGAAAAGGGCTTGTGCCCATTCAGATTATCCTGCTGATAAAGAATAAATAGTAAAAGACAGTTCCTCTTAAAACTGAGAGGAATACAGCTCTGATTCTTCAGTACAATGTATGTGCAAGTCTGAGCTGGAGAGCATATACCAAGTCCAGGTCTGCACTAACACAGAATATTACCCTCATCCCAAGGTACAGCAATCCCAGGGTCAGTACGTGTGAGTAGCACAAGTGTCAGAAGTACAGACACTCCCCAAATGTCCCTGCAGGTTTGTACTGGTAGTTTTTGGGATACCTACATGCTGAGTTTACATAACGCCTTGTTCCCTGTTCACTTTTAAGGTGCTAGAGTTTTTAGCATTTTACACAAAATGTGTTAGCAGTCATTTCTAAGCAATGTTGTTTCACTCTGGACACTTCTCCTGCTTTTGTCCCCTATAACATGTTTTTATTTATTTAACATTTGTTTACCAGGAAAGTCCGACTTGCTACAAAGCTAATTTTCAGCAGAGGCCGGGGTTGAAACACTCCAGACACGTCTTTATAACTTGGGAGGAAACCCAAAAGAATGCAGGGAGGACATACAGACTCCACACAGAAGGCACCCAAGCCAAGAATTGAACTGGAGAACCTCTTGCTGTGAGATGACAATGCAACCGCTACACCACTGCGCTGTCCATACTTGGGTAATGTGCATAATGACATCCATGGTACTGAAGTGTGCTGCATTAATTCATCTTTGAGAAAAAAGTCAGGCCTTTTACCTTTCTTATTCATGCAACACAGTCAGTTTATACCTATGTTCTGTCTCCCTCTCTGTGCAGACTTAAAACCTGTCTGTGTTTTCCTCTTTTTGTCTTCCTGCTTATCATTCATGTCAGATATAATGCAGCACCAGAATCAGTGAATTTATTCTCTGTCGCAGCCTGGGTGCCAAATGTCAGTAATCTGCTTCTCCAGTCAGTTGTTGGACTATTACCTGATCAGTGTTTGCTGATTAAACTGTTGGATTGATGAATTTACAAATTTAGGAGGAGCAGCTCTATGAACAAAGTTTTGTTTTCAAGATAAATGTCTCCAGTATCATAAAAAAGTGAGATTCATTTTACTTGACAAGATGAGTGTTCTGCAACCTCAGAGTTAGTATATTTAAGTTAGTAGGGTACTGGAGCCCACAGCTCAAAATTTTTGAGGACCAATTTATTTATTATTAGGTTGCAGTAATTAAGTTTAATTAAAGTAACTTTCAGAAACGTAATGTCTAGAAATAAAAATAAAGGATATAACCTTTAAAAGTAAAGGTTTAAAAAAAACAATAAGATTGCAGTGATGTTATCATAAAAATTGCCTTTAATAAAATCAGAATGAGTGCTTTTGGCTGTTAAAATACTTCATATCATCTGATGAAATCTTTGTAACTAAAAATGTTCACCCTTATTTCAGTAAGGACACATTTTCCAATGAAAATACCATCTCTGCCATCTTATTGTTTTTTAAACCTTTATTTGTAGAAGCTTTATCTTTTATTATTATTTGTTGATTAGTTCCACTCTAACATGTGGACCACAGTATAACTATTTATGGGTCAATGCAGGTAGCTCGTTTCTTGTTCATATGATACTCTATTAAAGTACAATACAACTTATCTACTTCCCATCACTGTTTAAGGACAGGACACTTTTTTACATTCCAAAACTTAAAATGAATATGCAAGAAACATTTTTATAGCTTGAGCCATGAAATGTTATTGCCACTCTTTCTGTTATTAGCGTTAACAAACCCTTATTCGTGTATCTGATGCATCTGTTTTTGGGTCTCTTTTCACATGGCCTCCTATGTCATTTTGCTATCCCTTGTTTGATTTGATTGTTTGATTTTTGCCTTTGCTAATGTAGTCAGAGAAGGTGTATCTTGTTTATCTGTTATTGTACGCTGCCTGAGTGCTAACACTCACCTGTGTCTTACAATAATTTATCCTTATCATCAGCTGTTTAGGTAACCCTTTCCTACTGTGGCTATAAATGTTCAACAGCCTTTTTAAAATCAAGGTTCCCTTTAAAATCTATACCCAACTCAAGATCTGCCTATGAAAACTATAACTTTCTGACAAACATAAATAAATAAAAAATAAGTTGATAAATGCTGGCATCTGATTAATATAAATGTGAATCTGTGACCATCTGTTGGAAGTTCAAAAGCATGCATTTTCACAGTAGCCTTTTTCTTTTTGTTATGACCTGCCTACCACACTACAGTGATTGACCTGCTGACCATGATTTACTGCATGGTGACCACTAGGCTGTACTCATCTAGAATAATGAATATTTTAGTAACTTGATTTTAATATTCAAGCTCTTTTTTTGTACTTTCTGCCATGATGACATCAACTGTCCTGGCCTGCATGTGAAGGAAGGCCATTTTTATGAAAAGCAATTAGTCAACAAAAAGAAGTTAAGGAAATAAGGAACAGAATTGTTTTTGACATATAAATAATACTTACTTCTTCTAAATTTCTTATTTACTGAAAATTAAAAGAAAAGAAAGCATGTCATATCATAACAAAATCATTTCATATAATATTGTTTGCAAATACATTTTGTCACACTTTGAGTAACAAAGTTTCACTAAGAAAAGGTTCAAATGTGGGATTAGGTTTTTCCAATACCAAACCAGAAAGCAGTCAAGCATGAGGGCTATCTAAATCTACTAAAGAAATTATGAGAAACAAGGAGAAAGCCTGGAAGCAATGGTTAAATTCTGATAATCCTGCCAACCTTATCCATTATAAACAACTACATAACCTTTCAAAAAAAATGTATTCGTAAAGACAAACAACAATACTTCTGGAACCTACAATCAAATAGGAAAAACAACCCTAAACTCTTCTGGTCTTCCCTCAATAATCTCTTGAACCCTGTCACAAAGAACAACCCCTGTCCCTTCCCTCAAATGTCACCTGACCTTATAGCCTCCAGATTTAACTCATATTTCATTGACACAATAGCTAATCTTACAACCTCCTTTTCCATCCCACCATCTAGTAATCTTCTCCTCATCTCCTCCTCTTCTTCGCCCTTTCCTCCCAATAATCATCACCTCATTTCCTCCTCTTATTCCCATCTCCCTTCCAATACTATATCCCTAAACTCATAATGCAAAATTGTGACAAGCCTCCCTCCCAAACACAATTTAATCTCTCCCCTATTCCTACTTCATGTATAAAAAACTCTTACTAAAGCTAAAACCCTGTTCTAACTCAGCCGACAATATTCTTGCCAAATTCGTTAAGACTGCAGCTGATGCAGTAGCCTATCCTATTAGTATTCTAATCAATAGATTGATCCAACAATCATATGTTACCTCTCTTTGGAAAAAAGCTATTATCCTACCCCTCCATAAAGGGGGTCCTTCCTCTGACATCTCAAACATCCAACCCATCACTCTTCTTTACCCTATATCTAACGATAGGAACCTGCCAACTGAGGTTAATATCAGTACCTTGACCAATAAGTATGACATCCCTGAATGTCCTCATGAGGTGAGTCCATGCACATCTGTTTATTGCGATCAGACTGTAGGGTTGGATACATCTCTGGTTGGCGAAACATTTTTTATGCCACCAGTTGACAATACAGTAAAATCCACATTTATCACTACCTTTAGTCAGGACAGTGGACTATGTGTGGACATTATACTTAAGAATTGGGAATTGTTTAAACTCTACCCGAATATTTACAATAAAGTGGGCTGTCAACCCCGGGTTGTTTACAAAAGGGGGACGAATATGAAGAGTATTTTGGAATTTAAGAAAATGCAACTAGCACATAATGTCGGTATGCATAAATGTCAGAATTGTGGTTATTGTAAATACATTGAGGAGGGTACTCATTTTTGTATTAACAACTATACATATAAAATAGGTTTTAAACTGAATTGTAACTCACAGTTTGTAATTTACTTGGCTAGATGTAAGAAATGTCTGGCCTTCTATGTCGGGAAGACTGTGAAAAGGCTGAGAGACTGTATATATGAACATATATATGCTATTAAGAACTTGAAGATGGAAAATGCTCTAGCTAAGCATATTGCCATTAACTCTGACCATAGTTTTAAATTCATTGCAATAGATCACATTCCAATAAATCAGAGGGGTGGCCCTAGACCACTACAATTAGAGGAAGCTGAGTTATTATGGCAGGTTAGACTGTATGCTTATTGCCACCCTGGTATAAATGATGCTTGTTCAATCTCCAGTCTTTTAAAATTGAAAAGCTTAAAGAGGTGATAAATATGTAGTATAATATTGTTACCCTTGTTTTAATGTTTACATTAATGAAATGTGTACATTTTATATTTTATATACTATTGTTTGTTTACTGCATATGTCTTTTAACATTTAGTAATGGACTAATTAGTTGTAGTAGGCTTGGTTTCTGGTTAATTAGATGACTATATAAACTTGAAAGATAATTGCTACTATGTCATTTCCTCTGAAGAAGTCAGGCACTTGGCTTGACGAAAAGCGCTTAAGTTACTTGTTATTTCCATTGAGTAAATTTCTTTTTATATATTATTCATTGTCTTGCTGTCTACGTGCTTTGTTTTTTACCAGTTTATTTGCCGTTTGTTTCGCTAGCAGCAGATCACATCGAGAGGCTCGGGCCAGTAAAATTTTTCAATATATTCTTGATATTTCTTGTTATTTACTTCTAAATTTTACTCTTCTTTATAGTGTTTGATAGGTTTATATCTAGTTGTTGTTTAAAGTTAGTTTAGTTAGGTTGTTACTTAAAAATTTTTAGTAAGGGCCTTAGGCCGTTTTTCTGTAAGAATTTACAGTACTTTAAAAAAAAAAATAAATAAATAAATAAATAATATATATACTTTTTTGTCTTTTACCTTTCTATTTTTCATATAGACATATATATATATATATATATATATATATATATATATATATATATATATATCATAGTGTGCTGTGTGAGTGTTTTACAGTTTAGATATATATTACATTTAAAATTTATATTATAGAAAATTTTTTCTTAAGAGTGGTGTACTTTTCTTGGATTTTCTTTTTCTTACTGTAAGAATGTCAGAAAAGACCAAAAGTGGTTTTAAAAGGTGTCAGTGTGGACAGAAGATGTCCATTACTGACAACCACTCATCCTGCGTCTACTGTCTTGGCCCTCTCCACTTGCAGGAAGACTGTTCCATCTGTCATTCCTTTAGTGGGAGGGTCATGATGGAAAGATGCAGGAAGTTGGTGGACAGAGGGTTGCTTAAACCCGAGTTTCAGGAGGCCTTGGACAAGGCTGAACAGGTTTCAAAGTCTTCGAAGGGGTCGAAGTCTTCAAGAGTGTCGGAGCCCAAGTCATCGGCTCCGAGCACCTCTTTTCAGATTCGGACACCAGCTCCTATGACTTCGGTGCCGGGTGTCGAGTCTTTATCTCTGCACGAGGCTCAGGTCTTGGAGCCGGTATCAGAGGTACCACCTTCGGCTATCCTTCGCTCGGTGAAGGCTTCGATCCCTTCGACCCGTTCTTCGAGGCCACTTTCCGACTCCGATGTGGACCGAGTGATACAGAAGCGGAGAACTCGGCTTTGTCCAAATTAATCGAGGTTTCATCCCAGCTGGTTTCGAAACTCGAAGCTATTCCAGTTCCCTCAACACTTCCTCCTCCGAGACCCCTTGAGTCATCGGTGTTAGGAGTCGAAGAACTGATGATTGTAGAGCCCTTGGTGCCGAAGCCTCCAGTAGTGCTATCGGCTCCGTTGACCTCGACTCCTTCGGAACCAGCCGGAGAGTCTCGGAGCCGAAGACCTTTCCTGGGTTCCGGGGGGGATAGTCGAACCGAGATATAGGTTCCGACTCTTCCCCTCGGTGCCTCGGCTCAGATCAGCTCGGATCCGTCCTCAGTGTTGGAGCCCATTGTTCAGATTCTGGAGAAACGACCCCCTTCTTCGGATTGGGTCGGATCTTCGGGTCGGGGCACCAGTGCCTTTGACATCATGAGGAAGGTCTTGTCTGATCAGACACATACTTCATCGGTATCTTCATCTCCTTCCCAAAAGGTCCGCGTTCTGCTTCTGTGCCTTCGGTCCCTACCAAGCGTCGAGACCCAATGCCTCAGAAGTCCCCACAGGGTGACTCTGGTTCCTCGGATGCATCCCCAGAAGCTCCCACTGAGGATGTTCCGAGGAAACGACTGTGCAAGAGGAGGCACATAGATTCCCCTTAGGAATCTCTCACGTCTGATACTGATTTAGATGAAACAGAAGGGTCCCCACGGTCCACCTCTGAGGATGTCTCGTTTGCAGACATTTTGGAAATCCTGAAGCAAAGAGGGGACTGGCAAACCCTTACCCCTTCTGTGGATGAATCGGTCTTACTGAAGGCATTTGGGGCTCAACCTTCTACCTCCTGGGTGACTCCACCCTTTGACGATCTCATGGATCTTATAGCTCGGAGGGCTTGGGAAATACCT
The DNA here is from genome assembly GCF_019279795.1 of Protopterus annectens. Taxonomy (NCBI): domain Eukaryota; kingdom Metazoa; phylum Chordata; order Ceratodontiformes; family Protopteridae; genus Protopterus; species Protopterus annectens. The sequence continues at coordinate 46,020,478 of NC_056750.1, forward strand.
GATACAGTGGAACAGTATACAGTCCCCAGTAAAATGAACAAATACATGACGGCTCCCCAAGATAAAGCCTACCTTACAAAAGGAGTTCCCGTAGATACTATGGTGGTGGCGGCGGCCACTAAGAAAGAGATGTCTGAATCATCTTCCTCTGTCTATCCTCCTAATAAGGATTCTAGGACAATGGACAGATATGGGAAGCGCATATTTAGTTCGGCGACTTTTTCCATCCGATCGCTCAACTACATTATGCATTTCACGCGTTTACAGAGAGATCTCATTAAGGAATTAGGAGATACTCTCCAGGGACACACAGATGCTGCTGTCGCTGAGAAAGTGACAGCGCAACTTAACACCCTAAACTCCATAGTCAACTCGTCCACAAGGCTGATTTCATACGCAGCCGAAGGGTCGAGTAGAGCGGTAGCTTCAGCGATCGCCCTGAGAAGACAATCCTGGTTGCGCTTATGCTCCTTTGCGGAAGCCTTTAAGTCTTCCTTTGCCAACGCCCCCTTCGATGGTGCCTCCTTGTTTGGGCCCAAAGTAAAGGAGACTCTCATGAGGTGTGAACAAGAAGGGAAGACCCTGTCTGCCGTAGGGGTCCGTTTTTCTGTTCCATCTAGACCCTACCCTAAAGGGCAATGAGGAGGAAAAATGTGGTTCCGAAAGACTCAGGGATCTTTTCAACACACCCAAAGTGACGCCCCCTCCAGAGGCAGAGGAGGGGGAAGAAATGGAAGACGCTGCCCAGCCGACAGAGGGGGTCCACAAAATCAGGCCGACAGAGAGACCTTCTCTGGAAAGCCCTTCCAGCACTCCTGAGTGCAGGCCCGGCTGTCCTACTCTGGTGGCAGTCGGGGGTCGCTTGGCTTTATACCCAGAGGCCTGGATAAATCTTACATCAGATTACTGGGTAAAAAGCATAGTTACCAGAGGCTACAACATTCCCTTCATAAAAATGCCACTCAACTCCAAAAAACTCCCAGACGTTCCACCCAGTCTGCGAGACCAAGCAACCATAGAGACAGGAAGGTTGCTCAAAAAAAGAGTCATCCAACCAGTCCCAGCGGACCAAATAGGATCCGGAACTTACTCAAGGTTCTTTTTAGTTCCAAAGAAAACAGGGGACTGGAGGCCAATTTTAGACCTCAGCAAGTTAAATACCTTTGTGAAAAAGGAAAAGTTCCGGATGGTCACGCTTCAGTCAATCCTCCCTTTTCTGCAGAAGGGTGACTGGATGTGCTCTATAGATCTCAAAGACGCATACTACCATATCAAGATGGCCAGGGCGTCCAGAGATCACTTGCGCTTCTGGCTGGAAGCCAGTCATTTCCAGTTTCGCGCTCTGCCCTTTGGTCTCACCTCAGCCCCCAGGGTGTTCACCAAATGCATGGCAGTAGTAGCGTCTCACTTGAGACGAAACGGATTCCGGGTGTTTCCTTATCTAGATGACTGGCTCCTATCCGCCACCACTGAGTATCGTCTTCTACAAGCCAGGGCCTATACCATCAGTCTTTGCTCTTCACTAGGCATAATGGTGAATTTTGGAAAATCTGTCTTATCGCCATCACAGCGTATCTTATTTATAGGAGCACAGCTAGACACTTCCCTGGCTCAAGTTACTCTCCCTCCACCAAGAGTATCAGACCTCAGGCATCAAATTTTGCTCCTTCTTCACAACAAGAGAGTCCCTGCATGACAAATATTAAGAGTGCTAGGCTTGATGGCAGCCTCCCTTCTTGTAGTTCCTTTAGGCAGGATGCACATGAGGATTCTTCAATGGATGCTATTTGCCCAGTGGTCGTATCTACAACTTCCACTGTCTCACGAAATCTTGATCACGAATTCTTGCAAGAAGGATCTCTTGTGGTGGATACACAGTCAAGAGCTAACACTAGGTCGACCCTTTGTTTTACCCAGTCCAGTAGCAACTCTAACCACGGACGCCTCCCTGATAGGGTGGGGGGGATTCTTTCAGGGACAAACAGTCCAAGGTCAATGGTCCAACTTGGAGTACAATCTGCAAATCAATGTTCTAGAGCTGAGGGCAGCGTTTCTAGCGTTGCAACACTTTCACAAGTCCTTACCTCAGGTTACAGTGACAGTTCAGACAGACAACATGTCAGTGGTCTGGTACATAAACAAGCAAGGGGGAACCAGATCTTACCCGTTATGCAGAGAGGCCCTCAGAATTTGGCAATGGGCAAAGTCCACCGGACGCTTTCTGATAGCAACGCACATCCCGGGGACTTCCAACGTAATCGTGGACAGGTTGAGCAGAGCCATCCTGTTCCCTCACAAGTGGTCCCTCAAACCTCAAGTGGTGGAAGAGATCTTCCGCAGATGGGGCCAGCCTTGCTGCGACCTGTTTGCATCCCCATTGAATGCCAAATGCAGAAGCTACTTTGCCCTGTTACCCCCCCTCACCAGGGGGTGTCCCCAGGGACGCACTGGTATACGATTGGCCCCCGGGTCTCCTTTATGCTTTTCCTCCTGTTCCACTAATTCCCAGGTTTTTGCAGAAAGCCAAACATCTGGACAGGACAATAATACTGATAGCCCCATTCTGGCCTCGACAAATCTGGTTTCCCTTCCTTCAATCTCATCAAGTGGAGGAACCATGGATACTGGACCCGGAGCCAGACCTGTTGACACATTCGTCAGGAGTTCCTCACACCTTCCTCAAGTCCCTCAAACTGACAGCTTGGCTGCTCCGCTTCCCATCTTAGCCAGGTCGGAGTTACTATCCCCTGCAGTACAACAAATTATTGTATCTTCTCACAAACCATCTACAAGGAAATTGTACATCAGCAAATGGAACCGTTTTGCGCACTGGGCCTCCAAACAAAGTATAGATCCATTTGGGGCTCCAGTACACAAGATACTAGATTTCCTTACCACACTTTTTCATGAAGGAGCATCAACATGCACTATAAAGGTTCAACTGGCCGCTATATCCATTTTTCATATTGGCCGTGAGGATGGTTCTCTTATGTCACACAGGCTTTGTAAAGCCTTCATGAAAGGTACCTTTCACCTCCGTCCCCCCTTTCATAATCCAATAGCCCCTTGGAATCTTAATCTCATGCTGTCAAAACTCATGTTGCCCCCATTTGAACCAGCAGCCACAACTCCGTTAAAATTTCTTTCATGGAAAACACTTTTTCTGGTTGCCATCACTTCCGCCAGGAGAGTTTCAGAGTTACAGGCTCTATCTATCCGACCCCCATACATGATTTTTCATCCAGATAGAGTAACCTTGCGCACCAATCCATCCTTGCTTCCGAAGGTTTGTTCGATTCAGAACATCAATCAATCTATCGAACTACCTACCTTCTTTAAAAATCATTCCAATAAGCTAGAATACACATTGCACAAGTTGGACGTTCACAGACAACTAAGATTTTACTTACATAGGACAAAAGAGCACAGAAAGTCAGATCAACTATTTGTCTCATATGCTGACCAAAGAAAAGGACAGGCAGTAACGAAGGTTACCTTATCCAAATGGCTCTCAGATTGCATAAATTTGGTATATGCTGAATCAAAACAGCAACTCCCTTTCAAACCCAAAACTCATTCTACAAGGGCGATTGCTACCTCTTCAGCCCATACCGCTCATTTGCCCTTAGATACCATTTGTGCAGCGGCAACTTGGGCAAAACCACATACTTTTATCACCCACTACAAGCTAGACAAGAGCTCCAGGGACAGGGCGACATTTGGTTCCACTGTACTCAGGAATGTTCTCCCTTGAGCCACCCGGGAAAAAGGAGCTAGGGACGCTACCCGTGTGTAAGAACAAACGGCGAGATTGAACAATTTCACATTAAGAAGTTATGTCTTACCATAACGATCCATGTGAATTGTTCATCTCACCTTTGTTCTTACATTCCCCCCCTCCATCCCCCGTCCTACGGTCTGGGAGAACGGTTTTCAACTAGATTCCTTTTCAGCCTTTTCTGGATATGTTTGGCATGTTATTGTGCATTAGTAATGGCATCTTTTCTCCTCTACTTGACAGCAGGGTTCCAGACACTGTAGTATCTGTTTATAAGTGTTCTAGACACAGTTCTAAAAGGGATTCTTCTGGTATAGCAAACTAGATCTGAGGGTTAGCACCGGAGGATCATGGGATATTACTGTGCCTCGAGCTTTCTCGAAGATGCGAGCTGGTGATGCGGCCGACTCGGAGCTGAGGATCGGCTCCGAACCCGTGTGTAAGAACAAAGGCGAGATGAACTATTCACATGGATCTTTATGGTAAGACATAACTTCTTATTCATGTTGGTAATTTTGTGCTCATGACTTTGCCTAAAAAAGGCACTATGGGGGGAGGCAAGAGCCTTTGCCGAAGCCTAAAGCCCAGGGGAGACAGATGAAGGCCATCTCTGGCAAAGCATCTTGGTCTGTCAGTCATGTCCTCCCAGGCTGTCAGGTACTGGATCCCCTTGGAATGACACCAGAAAATAAGCCAATTGTTAAAGTCAGTCATTTTCTGTTTGTTTTGAGGTATCATTCTGGGTAATGGTAGGATGCTGCTTAAGGCTAGGGACATACCTGCCTGGGACACATATTCAGCGAGCTCAATCATGTCTCTCTTCATATAGTCCAGAGAGGTAAGCCTCAAGTCATTCACACAACATGGACTATGAGAGAGTCATAACAGTACCTGTTGTTAAAAGACTTGAGTGCGTGCGTGATATGGTAGTCTCTAGCACCTGACAAGTAACTTACTGTGACTTTCTCTTTGTCTTGCCTGTTGAGGGGCACATCTGTGTGTCTCACAATAGAGTCTCCTATGACTAGTATGTTGGGTTTGTGGTTGGGCCTTAGAGGCTGTGAGACACAGACGTGTGTACTATGTGTGATGCTTGGTGCTGTGGGTTGTGATGTGTATGTGTATTTTTGCTTTGGAGGTCTCTTTTCTGTAGGTATGTTTTTGTTGAGAACCCCTGCATATGTAGGAGTGTGTTGTACAGATGCGGGTGGTGTTAGAGGTGTGATGTTCGTAGTGTTTGTGCAGACAGCCTTCTCAGTGCCAGATGTACTGGCTTGTGACTGAGACAGCAAGGATTCTAGGTTCTTAATGTGATTGCATCTCTCACATATTGTGTTCCTAAGTGGTAGTAGTAGAGGGTTGTCTGTGTACATAAGGAAGGTGCTACACTGTCTCAGGATGCCCATATCAAGCAGAATAGCAGGAGAAATCTCAGGAAATTGTCCATCCATAGTTATCAGAATCTGTGGAAGAGAAGTCAGGGATAGTAGAATGGGTACTATCTGAGGAGAGTACCTCTAGGTGTGAGTAGGGCTGGATAAAATCAATACAGTAGCTGTAGGCGAGGGCCTCACTCACACAGGAGTGCTGGTAAGGGAAAAAATGCAACTGAGATACCTTGCAAAGGGTTAAAACAGCACAGTGGCAGTGTGCAATGGGCAAACAAGCACAAACTCATGCAAAGTATGGTTTAAATACCACAAAAATGAAAGAAAAATAGAAATACTGGAATTGACCAATCAACTATTGTCTCTGAGCTCTTAGCTCAACACCCTATGCCAGACCAGTTCCAACCAGTTCATTTACTCCCACTAAGTGCAGGCAGGCCCTGGCCAACATAAGATGGCGCAGCAGGAAACACAAGAATCACACAAACAGATCTGAATTCAGCAAACCTGTAACCAGACTATGCTAAAGATATTTAAACTCTGTTTAGATCAACTGAACACAGGAGAACAGATACAGACTTAAATATAACAGTAGCAAACAAGAGCAAACTGATTTAAACAAATGAACCAATTAACCAATGAAAAAGCTTAAAACTGAGCCCTGTTCCAGCAGTCTTCAATCAGACAAGTTCTAACTGCACACACTTGCCACTTGGGTGCAGGGGAACCGTCTCCAAAAAGATGGCCTGGATTAGTGCTCAAGTTATACACACAAAGCTAGATTCAGCAGGTCTGAATCTAGTCTATGCTACAGCAAACAAGGTACACCAATTTCAGAAAGAAACAGTTCAAATAAGCAGGCACAATAAGCCTTTAACCAGCAATTCCCGGCTCAGAAGGGTAGAATCTACCCTCTCCTCCCACAAGAGTGCAGACCACAAACCTTCTTAATGTAAAATAACTGGCCTGAAGGCCAAGTGCTTAAACTAGAACTAAGACACTTATAGAATAACAGGCACTAAGCCTTCAACCAGCAACTCCCAACTTAGAAGGATGTAAGCTACCTCTATTGCCACAAGAATGCAGACCACAAACCTTCTTAATGTAAAACAACTGGCCTGAAGCCCAAGTGCTTAAACCAAAAGGCTTAGAATAACAGTTACAGTTTAATCAGGTTACTAACAAGCAGTAATAAATGCAGCAAAATATGTGCAATTGAGTACTTTTAAGAACATGCAGCAAAAGCAAACTAAAGTAATAAAGTAGGAAGAAACATAAATACAGTAATTTATTTTAGGTTAAGTGGGAAGGGATGAAACACAATAATTTAAGGCTGAGTAACTAAGGGGGTTGGGCCTTCCCAAATTATCTCTCTCTACTCAGTAGAATAAACTGATGAGATGGGACTAGAGGAAGTGTCCAAAATGAGATTTATAGTAGGGGCGGGCAACTCAAGTGCCACTAAATTTAAGAACACAACAAGGACTGGACAGGTGAGAGAGGGAACACTTAAAACTCCAACAGAACAAAAAACTTAAAACAAAACAAATGTAATCCTAGAATAAGATACAAAATAGAAGTGATCAAACCTTAAATAAAGAGTTTCAAATCAAAATTAAATACAGAGATGAGTGATACTCAGAGCACTGCAGACCACACAAACACTTCAGCTAACTACAGATATTTCTAAATAAAAGAGCAATGCTGTTTCTCAGCTTCTCCCACTAATTAACTGATGCTGTTCACAGTTTGCAAAGGAATTCTTTGGTAACTTTTTGTAACTGACCCTAGCCAAGAACTCTTAAAACTCCAACAGAACAGAAAACTTAAAATAAAACAAATGAAATACTATTATAAGATACAAAATATAAGTGAGTAAACCTTAAAGAAAGAGCTTCAAATCAAAAATTAAATGCAGAGATGACTGATACTCGGAGCAATGAAGACCACACAAACACTTCAGCTAACTCCCATACAAACACTTCAGCTAACTCATAGTAACTGACAGCTCCAAACTGCTGATGGGTTCAGTCCAAAAATTCTGAATCAAACTTTTATTTTGATACTATATCAACAGATGTCAACCTTTACTGCTCTGTATGAAATATGATGGTCCAGAGTAAAGTTTCCACCTCATAGTTCCAAAATACAATTATGATGTCCAGCTAACTAGCTTAAGTTATCAGTACAGCAGGAATTACAAGACAGTGTGGTCTCCATGTGGTCCATAGGTACAAAAGACAGCTTCTACCTGACAGTTCTGAAGTCTGGTTTTAAGCTTTGTCTAATCAAACCAGGGTAACAGTATAACACTACTTGCAAATATATTGTTCTCTGTACAATGTAATGATTCACTTATAGTTTTAAGGTCATTGTTCCACTGGCCAACAGTCATACACCAATACTTGCTGCACCCCTAATATGTTACCAGAATAACAATAGTTCAGAACAGGTAGTACATGTCATGGTCTGCTCTTGGTCACTGGATAAACTTACTACTGGACAGGGTTCAGTAATGAAAGTTTTACTACCTATACTGAGTTACCCACAAATTAGGAGATACACAAAGAAATTTTGGAAAGCATGTGGCCCAAGAAATGTGCTGCCATTACCACTATTATAACAAAAAGCTACATTTACTTCAAGCTGCAGATGTACCTTTTTTAGCTTTGTAAATACTAAAACTGAAAATACAGGATTTTACAACTCAACTTAAATAGCAGAAATGAAAATATACCATTTCAAAAGCCATGTTAACTGTGTAGCACAGAAAAGTAATAATCTCTTCCACAACTCATCTTCTATACGTCTCTGCAGACAATCCAAGCTCTTTTTGAGTTATTAAGGTAAACTGACAAACACTACAAGAGAGTAGCAGTGGACATACTATCTGTAGCAGAACATAGAAGGGTCAGTCATCTGCTTAGTACTTGAAAGGATTTAAGGAAAAGGCACAATGCATTCTATGTTTTCTCTGCCAACTTTTAGCATTCCAGTTTTGTCTGTGAAACTGCTGCTAGCATTTCCATCCAGTTCTGCCACAAGCAGATAACTCTGAACTCAGGCAAGTTGTACGACAAGGCATAAGCCACATCAGCAGCTCTACTGCAGTACCTCTCAACATTTACAACCAGAGTTACATACAAAGCAAGACATAATTAGGGAAAAGGCCACAAATATGAGACAGTTGTTAAATATTATAGTGCATTAGTACACAAAGAAGAGGGGAGGGGGAAGTGGACTTCGGAGTTTGTTATCCTACACTTGGCCAGACTTGAAGTGGTCAAGGTTTGACCTCATTGAGTTCAGTTCCCTGATGCTGAACTCCCTGAACATTGTAGCTCATTAAGAAATCACTGCCTGTGTATTTTCTGTGTGCTGCAGTGAGTCATCCTGTGTGGGTGTGTGTGTTTGTTACATAATTATGTGACTGTGGAGTAAATATATATGAAGTAAGAAGGTGTGGGGGAGGCATGCCCTCTGGAAAAACACATCTTGTGAGTTTCATCAAGCTGAAGGTTTGCCAATGGTGCTTCATCTGGTTGAAGCTTCCCTGAATTTAAACTCATCAAAACACAGAGGAATCCTCACAGCTTTAAGTATGTTAGCAGGCATTACATATGTTAATTCTACACAGGTATGTGATGTCCTGCATCTTTGAAAGTAGTTCTAGTGTGAGGTATGAGTCATTTATCAGGTTGGCCTCAGTTTGGAGTAACAGCCTAAAAAAACATCTCTAATGCATGCTCTTGTATTCAGAGCACCCAACATGTCATCTTAAACTGTTAGTTAACAAGCTTCTTGCACTGCAGATCTAACAGACCATCAAAATTAAACATTTTTTCTTGTTCAGGATAGAACACTATGATTTAATATTTCAGCCTACCTACAGTCCTCTGCACTAAAGTTAATATATCCATATCATTCCAGAAATCCAGAAAAAGACTTGAACATATAAAGTTATTTAAGGGCTGTTTTTATTTTTCAAATTATTACTGAAAAAGTGATAAATAGTTCATCTAACCAAAACTTTTCACACCAAAAGACAAACCAGGAAAATTACATAAATGCCACGAGACCCACTGAGTTTTCCAGTCACTTTAATTCCACATAAAACCATGTTAAAAACAGAAAGTAAATCCACATGAAAAGTTCCAAATAATAAATCCACAAAAAATTCAAGGGTTTTTGTCCCGTTAAATCTGGGACTTCATCAGAAACAATCACTACTCCTTTCTTGTTTCTAAATTCAGTCCCAACAAGTCATATGATCTCCCAAAAAAACAACCCCCATTTTGGGCTTAAAGATAAATACATTTCCATAACTGCACCATCTCTCTCCTTTTATTAAAAGTAATTTCCACCATTAGACAATAGCGTACTAATGTTCCAAAAATTATATGTGTATGTATATATATATATATATATATATATATATATATATATATATATATACATATATATATATATATATATATATATATATATATATATATGTATAAGAAATATATTTATAAAAAACTCTGTATTTATAAGGCCCCCTACCAACCCCCGAGGAGGAACCAATGGAATGGGAAGATGACAAATCGCTGATTGGCAATTGGTTGAGTCATAAACAGAGTGAAGAAAATAAAAGAAAGGAGTCACAGGTATGAACGGGGTATGACATATCAATGCAAAGCCCCATAAAAGGCTCTGGGAAGGAGTTTATGGAAGGGGAGAATAACAAACCGCTGATTGACAGTGTTTTTAGTCCCAAACAGAGAATGTCTACAAGTATGGAATTATTAAGTCAGGACTTGATAGAAAATGAAGGGAGAATTCCAGACTGACTTCCACCTATGAGGCTGGTTACCAACACAAAAGGTGACTTTAAATTATATAATTTTACTAACCTAAACACGAAATCTGAGTTGGCTGATTTATTAGCTAAAGGAATAACATTTGTTCCCTCTTTTAAAATGAGTTTAGCAGATATATTAATTGACTTAAAGCTATATGTAAGAATATTGAATTTTGCTTTGATGTTTTATAACACTAATCCAATAGGTTCAGGATTACATATAGCCAGTACCTTTAATCCACCGTTGCATCCCATATTACAACTTTATGAGAAGGTATGTGAACTAGACATAAGGGATATGATGGGTGAAAATAGGATGATTAGTGGAAGAAATATGGAAAAGTTAACTAGAATAAAGAAGGATTATTTAGAGGGACTGAGAATATTAAATATTAGAGTGATGATGCCCGATAAAGGGGGAGAAGTAGTGATAATGGAAAAAACAGACTATGATAAAAGAATAAAAACTGTTTTAGAACAGGAGGTATACGAATTAGTGTCCATGAACGAATTAAATTATGTACAACGAAGAATATACACAGAATTGAAGGATTTATTCATAGAAGGATCTATAACAATGGAATGATTTAATTATCTAAATATTCTGTATCCCACTGTCCCAACACTTTTCAGTATTCCTAAGATCCATAAATGTTTGGGCAATCCCCCCATGCACCCAATAATGGACAGGAGGGGTTCTATTACAGTAGGTTGTGGAAAGTTTTTGGATTTTAAACTAAAACACTTGTTAGAAGATTAGATACAAATTTGCAAAGACTCAGGGAATTTCTTAGAAAGAATAAGGGGAACAGAGTTTAATGAGAATGATATCCTGATAACGGTGGACGTAAAGGACTTGTATACTATGATGCCACTTGAAACAGGGGTAACATGGTTTTGTGAGTTTCTATTATGCAAAGGAACTGAGCAGAGTAGGATTAATGTGTATGAACAACTAATGAACATAATTTTGGAGAATAATTACATTTCTTTTGAGGGAAATTATTATTTACAAAAAATCGGGGTGGCTATGGGGTCTCTGGTGGGTTCCCTATTTTCCAATATAGTGATCCTGGAATGGGAAAGAAAACATATTGGAAGGTCCTTTCAAAGACTCTATTAGATTCTATGGGATATTTTGAGATGATTTGTTTGTCATCTGGAAAGATGGGAAAGATGGGATATACCTTTTCTTGGAATACATAAATAAAACTACTAGTTTCTTAAAATTTACATCACAGTTAGAGGAAAAGAAGATATCCTACCTGGATGTGCTATTGGAAAAGGATATGATTAATAACACCTATATAGCATTACTTTTTAGGAAGCCCACTTACTCAAACTCTTTTTTACATTTTTCTAGTAACCACCCTATGGCCCAAAAATGAGTGGTAGTTAAGGGACAGTTTGTAAAGGCAGCCTGGATGGTTACTAGAGAAGACCATTTTTTGGAACAATGTGAATTGTTACAGAATAAGTTTGAGAAAAGAGGTGATGAATAAAAGGCTTGCAGGATATTTTGAACCAGTTTTACACATTGAAGGAAGAAGGGAGGGGGAGGTATCAATTTTGTCATGGCCAGGTTCAAATTGACAACAGAAAAGATTTTAACCAAGCATGTATTACCACCTTCTCTATGGAGAGTCAGCATATAAGGAGAATAATTTATAAGACCTGGTTAATTATAAGGGAGGAAGAAACCTGTAGGAATATACTAGAGGAAAGACCAAGTGTAGTCTATCATAAGGGGATACTCATGAAACAGGTTTTAGAAAATCTAAAAAAACACACCAGGTCAATTATGAAATGAATAAATGTGTAAGGTGTGGATACTGCAAGTATATTCTGGTAGCACAGGTATGGATAAGAGAAAGCGTTATAAAAATTAGGGGTAAATATGATTGCCTTCTTAAAGGGGTGGTATATGTGGCTGTTTGTCAAAACTGTCTAGCATTTTGTATTGGGAAAACCAAGCGCTGCTTGAAAGAGAGAATATATGAGCACTTGCATGACATTTGAAAAGGAAAAATGACAAATGCTTTATATAAACACACACAGGGTTACCCAGACCATAGTTTTAAAATCATAGATAAGGTTAACCTTTCTGATAGGGGAGGCCCTGGAGTCTTACATTAGATAAAATGGAACTATGGTGGCAATTGTCCCTTAATGCCTTTAGTTGGCCAAGCTTAAATGAAGGCTGCTCATTAATAAGTGTATTAAGGTTAAAGGCTTTAGAGAGAGATGAAGATAATATGATTGAAGAAAAAGGGAAAAAAGCGTGTATTTTGGGGTATTTCCATTTACCAATTATCAAGGATATGGAACATGCATGGCTCACATATAGTGTTTTTTCTTAGTTAGATAATTTAGATATTTACATACATATATATAGCGTTTATATTATGCTGTCGAAAACTTAACCTATTGATAGCGTAATAATTGACACAAAAATGTCATAACCCCCAAACATCGAACACACAAAAAAAAAAAAAAAACACCCAAACACAACACTAATTGCTCTATGCAGGGGGGCAAGCCCCCCTGCGTCCCCCACACCCCTGCTACTTAAATATACCAACTCTGAGATCACACTACATTGCAGTAAATGGAAATCTCCCCTTACGGAGATTTCCGTTTACACGCGCGATGACTTTCACTTTCGACATTTTGGTGCCGATAATATCAGCTTCAATATTATCGGTCTTCGATAGGGTGAAGTAGACCCTATCTATATATATATATATATATATATATATATATAGATATATATATATATATATATATATATATATATATATATATATATATATATATATGGGTCCCCTACACATGATCGAAATTTCAGAATGTCAAAACCCATATGGCCAAGACCATATGATCAACTTTTGAAATTTCGATCATGCAGAATGGGCATCTTTGTATAGTGTGGAATGGGAAGAGTCCCATCTTCTGCACTGTAGTGCGATCTCAGAGTTGGTATATTTCAGCCTCCCACGGGGGGGGGGTGCAGAGTGGCTTGCCCCCCTGCTAGCAACATGTAGGTAAGTATTTTTTTTTTTTACATGTTTGAAATTTCAAAAATTGAACATATGGTCTCAGCCAATTGAAGTTCGGCTTTGTGAAATTTCGATCATGTATCGTAGACCCATATATATATATATATATATATATATATATATATATATATATATATATATGTATATATATATACACACACACACACACACACACACACACATATATATATATATATATATATATATATATATATCTATATATATACACACACACACACACACACATATATATATATATATATTTATATATATATATATATATATATATATATATGTACTTGAACTTTTTGTGGATTTACTATTTGGAGCTTTTTATGTGGATTTACTTTCTGGTTTTAACCTGGTTTTATGTGGAATTAAAGTGACTGGAAAACTCAATGGGTCTCATAGTGTTTATGTTGTTCATCTAACCAAACACTTAGCTCTGCTTCTTACAATCTCATTAAAATGCATGATTTGTGATCCACTACACCACCAGAGAATATTTAGCAAAAGTCTTCAATTTTTGGTTTGATATGATGACGTTGCAACTGCCAATGCCACTGAAGTTGTTGCAGGGAAACCTTTTACTAAAGTGAAAATTCTGTATTATATTTTTTTATTAGAAATCACTGTATGTGCCCTTAGAAACAAGCCATGAAGGGTCTGATGTGCCAAGCTTCTTCAGGTCATAGACAAGGAACAGCAGTGTCACTTAGCAGTAAGGTCTCTGGCTCACAGCTCCAATGTTCATGATTCAGTCCTGGCCTTCAGTCACTGTTTGTAAGGAGTTTTGCATGTCTTCTTCATGTCTGTACAGTGATCATGTACCCAACTGCATGATTTTGAATGGCTCTGTTTCTAACTGGCAGTTGTAGAACGCCCATGTACCTATCCATATGCTGTGGAATGGCCATATACCTATCTGTCTGCTATGGACTAGCCATGTAACTAATTGCCTACTGTGCAGTGGCCATTTACCTAACTGCCTGTTGTGGAATGGCGGTGTACTTAACTGTGTGCTATAGAATGTTCATGTACTCACCTACCTGTTGAGGAATAGCCATGTACCTAACTGCCTGCTGTAAAGTCTCCATGTACCTAACTGCCTGGTGTGAAATGGCCTGTACCTAACAGCCTGCAGTAGAATGGCTGTGTACCTAACTATTTGCTGAGGATTGGCTGTGCCTCTTGGCTTGAGATCATTGCCACTATTGAAGTGACAGTGACACCATGACCGCATGTGCAAAAATGGGAAAGAGGGGTTGAGGATGGATGTATTGTTGGTTACATGATTTACAGACTGGCTCTGTCCATCAGAGACATTTGTACAAGACCAGGGGTGAATTTTCAGTTTCCTATGCATTGGTCAAAGTAAAGCTTAAATAGGGTTAGGGAAGGACTTTGTTCACATGGATGGGGAGCCTGTTCCAAAGAAAGGGAATTCTCTGAGATAAATATCTGTTTTCTCCAGCATGTCCTGTATATGTTGCAAGCAAAATTTAGGTCTTTAGATCTAGTAGTCCTGATGATGTTTGTTTTGCAGATGTGCAAAAGGTTCATCAAAGTGGGGTCCAGGGATGCCTTGTATGCCAGGCATATATCACCTCATAGTATTGTATAAAACACTGAATATAGAGATAGGGCTTTGAGAGGATCCACATAGGTCATTGTGTTTATGCCCTGTATGCTTTTTGTAAGGAAAGTTAGCGGACATTCTAGTTGCTGTATGTGTCTGGTCAGGTACATACTGAAGGGGGCATTATACTCAATGATGGGTCTTATGAGGGTCACGTATAGTGGTACAATGACTTCCTGGACGTAGATGCCATGCATTTACATATGAGTTGAGCAACACTGAAGGATTTCCTGACTACCTTGCATACATATTGGTCAAAGGACAGGTTACTTATTGTCTACATGTGTTACCAGATCCCTGACTAGTGGGTAAATGCCTTGGGGTGCTTTATTGATGACATAGTTTGCTGGGGTATCTGACTTCCCAAAAGGTACTATAATGCATTTTTTTAATTGAAGTTTAAGCCATGGCTTTGGCACCATCATTTTATTGTAAGATGTTAGTGTCTTGAGAATATTTTATGACTGCAATCATCTGCAAACTTGGTCAGCCAGAAATCTTTGACATTAGTCTTGACTTTTGAGAAATAGATGCCAAAGAGGAGTGGGCCCAGCACACAGCCTTGAGGAACTCCACTAGTGATTGGCCTCTTTGAAGAGGTGTCAACAATCCTAACTTCCTGGTTTCTATCTGTGAGCCAACTGGCAATCCAGCATGTTATTTAGGAGTTTATGCCTAATCCCATCAGTTTTGTTAACAATGCCAGAGTGGGACATTGTATCAAATGCCTTAGCCAGGTTAAAATAGGTGGTATGTACTGTTATACCCTCATCCATTGCCTTGGTGACCTTCTGAAAGAAGTCCACCAGGTTCAGTAGGTATGACCTTCCTTTGACAAAGCCAAACTGGGATGGATCCGGTTCTCCTATGTCTTTGCTGGTTTCCTATGTCTTAAATTGAAGCACCATTGTTTAAAAGTCTCAGTGCTGACTGGCCGCCCACCTTTTTGAAAAAAAATACCTGTTATGCATACCCTCATGCAGAAGCCTCACCTCCACATCTAATGCTTATTATTAAAATGAAACAGCTTACAATTCACACCACCACTTATATACTATGGTATTTTAACTATTGCACAGCATGCTGTTCTGAATGTCTTTAAGATTTTCTCAGATAAAGCCGCAAACATCCAAAATTCTGTACCCTACTCTTAAATCTCATCTTGCCTCATATTCCTTACAAACTAACCTCACATACTACCTCAGACAACAGACACTATACATCAGTGCACTGCTACATTTTTGAGGACTTATACTGCTTGTATAGGGCTCCCACTAACATAGTAAGATGGAACTTAGTTTCAATTATTTAGTTTCAGTGGTTTCACTGAGTCCACCTGATTAGTACGTTCCATTACTGCCACCGGACATGTTAGAGTTAGGTAAACACATGTATGTGCTTTGTATGCAAATGGAACTGCATCTAAGTATGTCTTTTATCTTTATACTATTGTCTTGTTCTGTGCAACAAATTTTGCAGTTGTGAGCCTTGAAATACAAGCTATTTTACTTGTATTAGGGACGTTTTCTTGCTGCTACACAATGTCCATGTCTAATAACTTCATCTCTGATGTGAACACCAGTGTTCTAAACGTATAAACTCTTCTTACACATTTCTCAAGTTACTAGAATCCTTATCAGATAAAAATTGCTATGTGAATAGTTTTTTTCACTCATTATGATTTTGGCAGATAGTTACAGGGTTGCAGGTTTAACCTTATCAAGTTAAAATACATCCTGTCTGACTAATGGAAATTTATATAATCATCTTTTTGGATGCTGAAGACTGGTAATTTGGGCATTAGCTATTGCCTTTTAAAACATCCTTAAAATTACATTACAGTGGAAGAACTGCCTACTTGAAATCTTGTAGTCCCATCCATCCATCCATCCATCCATCCATCCATCCATCCATCACCCCCTTTTTCCATTTTCTCACATGGGGTGAGGGTGCCGCATCAACAGTGGCCATCATCTAAAGCCAGTGTACACAGCACTGGTGACTAGCCCTGTCATGTTTGTTCTTCCATGCCACATGTGCGTGCATGCATACTCACACCTATGTCAAATTTAGACACCCCAGTCTGCCTACTACATGTCTTTAAAAGTGGAAGGAAAAAAGGACATCCAGGGAAAACCCACACAAACAGAGAGAAGACATGCAGACATCTTCCTACATATTTTTTCTGGAGATGTACAATACATTTAACCACGTGCCAAACAAAAACACATTTCCCATAGCATTTAACATTCCAATAAAGGCTATTTAGGGTTTGCAGTTGGGCTTACAGTTGGAATACTGGGAAGAAAAATATTTTTTTCTTATAAGAATCTTGATAGGAAGGAGAATGAATCTATGTTACACTGAGCTCCTCCTCTTCAACAGAAGAGTTGTTTTTTCTTATCCCTCTGGAGCCTTTGACAGTATCTCAAAGTTTCACATTTCTGTGTTCTATTCTCAAACTATTATTGATCCATTGAAGGTACTAAATATTTCAATGTAATTTCTTGAAATAAACTGAAATATTCCATGAGAAACATATTATTGTCAAATGAAGCCTGCAATATAACATGAGACAAACTAGAAGCAGCTACAGAGGTCCTAGGGTGAGATAACACTCCATGAGTTAAGAGGTAGAGAGCATACTTCTCAATTTCTACGAGCAAGAAATCTCAGCATAGTCATAAATAATGGGGGGACAAAGGCCCAAAGCGAGGGACACTTTCTAAATATTGCTCATACAAACTTAGAACGTTGCTAGAATAACATGCTTTATATTAATATGAATTTTCTCAGTGGTATGAAGTCTATAACACATATGTTTGCCATTATTTTCTGATTTGAGACTCAATGTTTTGCCAGAAAAACACAATTTTATGAGAAACAGACCAAAAATATGAGGCAAAAACCTGGACATTCTGGAAAAAATCTGTACAGTTGGGAGGTATGGTTGAGAGGTATGCAAACCTCTTTGAACTGCTGCTATGTCTGTCACTGATTGATCACTCTCACTCTTCCCAAGCATGCGTACACACACACACACACACACACACACACACACACACACACACACACACACACACTTTAGCTCTTATTCATGCAAGCATGCATACACGCACAAACACACTTTAGCCCTCATTCATGCAAGCATGCATACACACACAAACACATTTTAGCCCTCATTCATGCAAGCATGCGTACACGCACAAACACACTTTAGCTCTCATTCATGCAAGCATGCATACATTCAAGGCATGCAGTCATAAACAAACACACATGCAAACACACATGTACGTACTTATCTTTTATTTCTTAATTCTTATTTTACTTTTACACTCGCTAAACAGAAGAAGCACTGCTTAGCGAGTGTAAAATACCTGCTCAATAGCTTTAACTCATACTCTCATGTTGGCACTACAAATTATTTATTTATTTTTTTTACCATGTTCCACCTGCTGCCTTAATGCTTATTTTTTTCTGATACTTATTTGTGATTAAGGTTCTGTAATGTGATCGCTATTTAGTTATTAAAGTAACAAGCGCATTACAGAACCTTAATCAAAAATAAGTATCAGCAAAAATAAGCATTTAGGCAGCGGATGGAGCATGGTTAAAAAACAAAGTAGTTGGTAATGCTTTCTGTAATGTAATTGTTACTTTAAAAATAAAGAACATCATGATCACATTACAGAACCTTTACAAAACTTAATTATCAGAGAAGGATAAGTGTATGTCAGACAAGAAAACTGTAAGGGCAGTGGAGAAAAACATACCTGTATCAAAAGAATAAAAAATGCTTTCAGAGGTCAGTGGCTGCATAGTACCCCGGGTTTGATTAAGATCCCTGAACAAAACACAGATGCTGAGCAACTACAGTGAGTTGAATAGTTCCCACAGATGCCAAAGTTTGTCTTTTTATTGGCTACAATAGGCATATTAAAACTATCTGATGCATATGAAATTAGCAGAGGCATTGCCAGCGCTAAAAGAACAGAGAAGGGCAGTTTGTGGGTGGTCCTTGGCAGCAACAGAGTAAACAGGGGAAAAAACAAAGGGTGTTATTACTGAGCCACTGCAGTGTCTGTATGAACTGTACCGCTCTGTGAGAATGTCACAGGCTTAAAGATGGCTGAAAGTACCGGAGCTGTAAGTAATAGAAAAACAGTCAAAATTGCTATTTTCTGTAACGCTGTGCATTGTCTATGGTGCGATAGTCAAATAATAGGAAAGAAGTTTTTGAAATGAGGAAACTTCTGAGAAGCACGTAGTTGTCCTTTGAGCAAGACATAGATACCTATGCATTTCATAGGTATAATAGGTATGTAGGCATATATTTTGTTTATTTATTCTACATTTGTTGACCGGGATTGTCCAGCTGAGCTGAGTAGCCCTTTTTCAGTGGAGGCCCGGGGTGAAAAGTTGCACAATATTACATTAAGTTTTAAAATGAAAGTCAAATGACTACATAAAATGGATTTTACAGAGAATAGGCAGCACAGAAACAGAAAAATACAGTTATCAGAATCTCTTTACAGTAGAAAGTCAGGATAAAGCAAACAATCAAATATCACAATTTCATTTTTCCACTGTTCTAGTGTTATACAATAGCAGTAAATATCCTGGTTAGAGACATTTATAATATAAAAGACATGGCACTACAGGTACTCATGGGCAAGCGTTGGGCTGTCTAGGGTTTAAGGAGGCTGTGTACATCCTGGTTAGAGACATTTATAATATAAAAGACATGGCACTAGAGGTACTCATGGGCAAGCGTTGGGCTGTCTTGGGTTTAAGGAGGCTGTGTACATCCTGGTTAGAGACATTTATAATATAAAAGACATGGCACTAGAGGTACTCATGGGCAAGCGTTGGGCTGTCTTGGGTTTAAGGAGGCTGTGTACATCCTGGTTAGAGACATTTATAATATAAAAGACATGGCACTAGAGGTACTCATGGGCAAGCGTTGGGCTGTCTTGGGTTTAAGGAGGCTGTGTACATCCTGGTTAGAGACATTTATAATATAAAAGACATGGCACTAGAGGTACTCATGGGCAAGCGTTGGGCTGTCTTGGGTTTAAGGAGGCTGTGTACATCCTGGTTAGAGACATTTATAATATAAAAGACATGGCACTAGAGGTACTCATGGGCAAGCGTTGGGCTGTCTTGGGTTTAAGGAGGCTGTGTACATCCTGGTTAGAGACATTTATAATATAAAAGACATGGCACTAGAGGTACTCATGGGCAAGCGTTGGGCTGTCTTGGGTTTAAGGAGGCTGTGTACAGAGGCAGGACCACTGAGATTTTAGGTATTCTCTTGCTGCAGCTTTGAGTTGATTTATTTTTTTAAGGGACCTCATTTCTAATGGAAGTTTGTTCCAAGCTATAGAAGGATGGCAGCTATAGAGGTTACGACCAGTTTTGGTGTTGGGTTTGTGTATTTGTAGCAGGTCTTGTTGAGAGCTGTGTAGTGGCCTGGTGGGGTTGTAATATGAGATGAGATGAGATAGGCTGGGACAGTAAGATTTCTGGTAGAGGACTGAGTGTACTTTGAGGAGTTGGGAGAGAAGTAGCTGTTGAGGAAGCTCAAGCCAGTTTATGTGTTTTAGGGCAAGACAGAGGTGAGATTTATAGGTTTGTTGTGCAGCAAATCTAGCTACCTTGTTGTAAGTAGTCTCTAACTAGGCTAGTAATGTAACGTTTAGATTTGTAAGAATTTCAGAGCTGTAGAATAGGATAGGTAGGAGGTAGGCATGAGAGAGGATAATTTTAGCTTTGGTAGTGAGGAACCTTTTGTTTTGGTAGAAAAGCCCAAGTTTTTGATGTGTTTTTTTTTTATACTGATGTTTATATGAAGTCAAATTTAAGATGGTCATCAATTATGACTCCTAAACGTTTTGTGTTGTTTTCAACAGTGATGGAGGTGTTATTTAGGGATAGTACTGAAAAATTAGTTTTGAGGTGGGTGAGGTTTTTAGGAAGAAAAAGAAGGAGTTTTATTTTTTTTTTGGGGGGGGGGGGTAAGAATAAGCTGATTTTTGAGAAAGCCAGATTTCTACAGAGTTGAAAAATTCTTGGGTAGCAGAGATAAGCTCTGAGGGAGTATCTGAGATGGTGATGGCTGTAGAGTCATCTGCTATTGCATGAGGGATGACTGGGGGCAGAAGGTAGAGAGATGATTAGTGAAGGTGTTAAAGAGTAGTGGGCCAAGGATGGATCCTTGTGGGACACCCATCATTACTAGGAGAGGAGGGGAGAATGCTGAGAGCCATCGCACTGACTGTTTACGCTCAGAGAGATAGCTGGTAAACCAGGCAACAGTAGCAATGGAAAAGTTGAGGTTTGATAGTTTGGTTAGAAGAAGAGAGTGAGAGAAAGTATCAAAGGCTTTAGAGAGGTCGAGGAAAAGACAGGACATAAGTTTACTGTCTCTTGCCAGAGAGATAGTATGGATGAAAGATACTAGGGCAGCTGTAGTGCTGTGTTGTGGGTGAAAGCCCTGCTGGGTGGGAGTGAGCAAGTTTTCCTGTAATAGGTGTTGCATGACTTGCTTGTGAATGCATTTTTCTAATATTTTTGAGAGAGCTGAGAGTATAGCAATAGGTCTGACATTAGAAATTTCTGTAGAGTGACCTTCTTTATGTATGGGTAATGTGTAGAATCCTTTCCAGATAGAAGGGACTTTAGATTCAGAGATGGAGAGGTTTATTAGGATTGATACAGGGATAGTAATGGACTCAGGAGCTATCTGTAGGAAATAGGGCAGGAGACTGTCAGCAGAAGAGGAACAGGGCTTAAGTTTGGAGAGTAGACACTTAATATAGTTGGTGGGAACAGGTTCAAGAGAGAATTAGTGGAATTTACAGTGGGGGGTAAAGAAGAGTCGTCAGAGCTAGTAGGGGAGGGGATAGGGTTTACCATCTTTGATATGGATTGAATGAAGTTGGTGTTAAAAGTAGTGGCAGTTTCTACAGGTGCGTTATTTTGGTGTGGGTTGGGAGGAGATGGGTGACCTGGGTGCAGAATTTGATTTATCGAGGTCCAAAATTTTTTGGGGTTGGACTTTTGAGCAAACTGGGGGTTGAGGTAGTGGTCCTTCTTGTCTTTGATAATGTGCTTCTTAGCCAGATTTCTAAGTTTTTTATAGTTTATCAAGTGGGCAGGAAGTTTAGTTTTTAGCCATAGTTTCCATGTCCTGTCTCTATTTTTCATTATTGTGTGGGTATCATTTGTTAACCATGGGGCTGTATTCTGAGTGTGCAGAGAGGAGCAAGCGAACAAAGGATGTTTAGGAAGGTAGAGTTAAAGTAGTGGACAGCTTCATCTAAGGGGAGTATGGCTAGGGGTGACCAGTTAGTTCTGGAGAGGAGGTCATTAAAAGTTGCAGGGCAGAAGTTAGCAAGTTTACAACAGGTGATGTATTCATGTGGCCTAGAGAAGTGAGGTGTGTATCTTAGCACTTTTACGGGCGTTGTGATCACTTAGAGAGTTTGATAGGGTTTCAGGGTTATGGTACTTTAGGGAATCAGATACTAGAATCCAGACTAATAGAGTACTAGGATTATGAGATCTGTTAGTGTGGGTGGGTGCTGAGACTAGTTGCATAAAGCCATATAACTTAATACAACTAGTAGAGTTAGGAGCCTGTAATTTTAAGCAGTTTATGTTAACATTCCCAAGAAGGATAATCTCATTATGTATGTGCTGGGAAAGAGAGAGAGTATTTTCTAGCAGGGTGACGTTGTTGCCTGGGTGAATACATATAGCTGCCATGGTGATGGTTGTGAACTTATTAAGTTTTAGATTAACTGACAGTAGTTCAGCGGGTGAGAAGGAGGGAATGGGTTTGTTGAGTCTAGTGAGACTAAGGTGGTCTGAGTAGACAATGGCCACTCCACCCCATTTTTTTAGACGGTCTAGTCTTAGAATATCGTATCCTGGGGAGGATATCACAGTCTAGGTTAGGTGGTTTTAGCCAAGTTTCAGTCAGGGAGAAACTTTCAGGAGTGTAGTTAGCCATCCAGGTGTGGAAGTCACTGATTTTATTAAGTACACTCCTGGTATTCATAGAGCAAAAAGAGACATGTTTTATTGGGGGAGATGAACCATTAGAGTATGGAGGATTGGCATTGCTCGATGGGGGAGTGGAGTTAGGACCTGGATTTGGGTGTATATCACCAGATTGTTGTAGAGATTTGGGGCGGTAGTAATGCTTGTAGTTTAAGTACTTTATTTTGTGTAAAGATGAGATAGTATGGGGTAGAGGAATTTTTACTTTTGGAAGGTGAGCATCCAATGAAAATATTGAAGAGCAGATATGGAAGGATTGCAGAGGGCATATTGGTTATTTTCATGAGTGATTGTAGGACTAGAGTGTATTGGAATTAGGAGGAGGTTGTAGGAGGAAAGGGAGTAGAGCAGTAGTAAGGGAGGTAAGAGAAGGAGTATTTGGGTAGAGAAAGGTATGCTAGGTGTATTGTTGGTGAGTAGGGGATACAGTCTAAGGTTATATGTGAGTGATAGAAAAGGTAATAGCGTTAACCAGTGGGTGGGGTGTATATGGAAGAAAGGTGGGAACTACGTTGAGATGTGTGAGGGAGAGGGCGGAGCCTGATATGGGATAGGTCAGTGGAGCAGGAAGGTGAGGGGTCAGGGAGGAGGTTGGGCAGGAAGGATAAGTCTAAAGGAAATTGGGGGTGGGTGACATAATGATATACAGGAGTGGACTTTACTGAGGTATTTAAGGACAGCAAAAAAGTTAGTAAGTAGAAAGTCTTCCTGGGAAACTGGATGAGGGAAAAGGAGGGATAGGAAGAAGCAGGAGATTAATGACAGAGATGTTTGTAGAACAAGGCCCGAGGGATAGGAAGAAGCAGGAGATCAGTGACAGAGATGTTTGTAGAACAAGGCCTGAGGGATAGGAAGAAGCAGGAGATCAGTGACAGAGATGTTTGTAGTACAAGGCCCGAGGGATAGGAAGAAGCAGGAGATCAGTGATGGAGATGTTTGTAGTACAAGGCCCGAGGGATATGAAGAAGCAGGAGATCAGTGACAGAGATGTTTGTAGTACAAGGCCCGAGGGATAGGAAGAAGCAGGAGATTAGTGACAGAGATGTTTGTAGTACAAGGCCCAAGGGATAGGAAGAAGCAGGAGATCAGTGACTGAGATGTTTGTAGAACAAGGCCTGAGGGATAGGAAGAAGCAGCAGATCAGTGACAGAGATGTTTGTAGTACAAGGCCTGAGGGATAGGAAGAAGCAGGAAATCAGTGACAGAGATGTTTGTAGTACAAGGCCCGAGAGATAGGAAGAAGCAGGAGATCAGTGACAGAGATGTTTGTAGTACAAGGCCCGTGGGATAGGAAGAAGCAGGAGATTAGTGACAGAGATGTTTGTAGTACAAGGCCCGAGGGATAGGAAGAAGCAGGAGATTAGTGACAGAGATGTTTGTAGTACAAGGCCCGAGGGATAGGAAGAAGCAGGAGATCAGTGGCAGAGATGTTTGTAGAACAAGGCCCAAGGGATAGGAAGAAGCAGGAGATTAGTGACAGAGATGTTTGTAGAACAAGGCCTGAGGGATAAGAAGAAGCAGGAGATCAGTGACAGAGATGTTTGTAGTACAAGGCCTGAAGGATAGGAAGAAGCAGGAGATCAGTGACAGAGATGTTTGTAGTACAAGGCCTGAGGGATAGGAAGAAGCAGGAGATCAGTGACAGAGATGTTTGTAGTACAAGGCCTGAGGGATAGGAAGAAGCAGGAGATCAGTGACAGATGTTTGTAGTACAAGGCCCGAGGTTACAGTTATGGGAGAAGGTGTTACATGTCAGTGTAAAAATAGTGAGATGGAAGGGAAGGGGGAGATGTGGGGAGTAACAGATGAGGAAGAGGGTGTTGGGGAGTAACATAGAAAAGGGGAGGGGGAGATGCAGTGGAGTATCATAGATAAGGTAATGGGGGATGTGGGAGAGTAACATAAAAAAGGAAGGGGTAGATGTGGGGGAGTAGCACAGATAACAGAAGAGAGACGTGAGGAAGTAACATAGATAAGGAAGGGGATATGTGGGGGAATAAGACAGCTAAGGGAATGAGGAGATGCAATGGAGTAACAGATAAGGGATGAGAGGATGTGGGGGAGTAACATAGATAATGGAAGGTGGAGTTGAGGTGGAGTACCATAGATAAGGGAAGGGAGGATGTGGGAGAGTAACAGATAAGGAAAGGAGGTGATATGGTGGAGTAACATACATAAGGGAAAGGGGGTGTGGGGGAGTAACATACATAAGAGAAGGAGGAGATGTCAGGAGTAACATAGATACGGAAGGGAGGGATATGGGGAATAACATAGATATGGAAGGCGGAGATGTGGGGGAGTAACATAGAAAAAGAAAGCAGAGATGCTGTGGAGTAACATATATAAGGGAAGGAGGGATGTGGGGGAGTAACATGGATAAGAGATGGGGAAGATGTGGGGAGCAGCATCAATAAGGAAGGGGGAGATGTGGGGGAGTAACATAAATAAGGGAAGGGGAAGATGTGGTAGAGTAACATAGATATGGGAAGGGGGATGTGGGGAGTAACACAGACAAGTGAAGGGAAAATTCAAAAGTCTCTGCTACTAGAGTAGAATTGGAGTGTATTTTTTAGTATGGGGCATTTTTCTGACATATTGAGATGTTTCTGAGCATTAACCATTTGAAAAATGTTAAATAATGGGGTAATTATAGCCATTCCAGTTTTCATAGCACAATGCAGAGGTGGAAACTCTGTGGGGTGTTTGTAGCAAATTTAGCTATTTTATTCTAGCATTTTTCAAGTTTTAGTTTGTCAGTTATATTTTGGAAAGAAGGAAGGTTGGTATATTGTGTGTGCAAGAGAACAAATGGAAGGGGAGTAAGGCTAGGTGTATCCGAGGTGGGTTCAAATTGTTTTATCACGGTGTGGATGGGAGGATAAATGGCGGAGGAGTTATTCTGAAGGAACAGTATGCTGAGAGTGTTTTGGAGGTGAAAAGAGTGTCGGATAGAGTGATGTTTATGAAGCTGGAAACTGATGGTGTAATGATGAATGCTGTAAGTGCATATGCTCCACAAGTTGGGTGTGCAATGGACGAGAAAGAAACATTTTGGAGTGAGTTGGATGAAGTCTTGATGACTGTACCCAAGAGTGAGAGAGTGGTGATTGGAGCAGATTTCAATGGGCATGTTGGCAAAGGGAACAGAGGGGATGAGGAAGTGATGGGCTGGTATGGTGTTAAACAAAGGAATGCAGAAGGTCAGATGATAGTGGATTTTGTGAAAAGGATGGACATGGCTGTGGTGAATATGTATTTTAACAAGAGGGAGGAGCATAGGGTGACATACAAGAGTGGAGGAAGATGCACACAGGTGGATTATATCTTATGTAGGAGGGCCAGTTTGAAGGAGATTGGAAACTGTAAAGTGGTGACCGGGGAAAGTGTAGTTAGGCAGCATAGGATGGTGGTTTATAGGATGACGTTGGTAATCAAGAAGAGGAGGAGGAGTGTGAGGGCAGCACCAAGGATCAAATGGTGGAAATTGTGAGGTGGAGTTCAGGGAAGAGTTAAGACAGGCACTGGGTGGCAGTGAAGAGTTACCAAGTAGCTGGGTAACTACAGCAGAGCTAGTAAGGGAGATGGCTAGAAAGGTGCTTGGTATGACATCTGGACAGAGGAAGGATGACAAGGAGACATGGTGATGAAATGAGGAAGTACAGGAGAATATACAGAGAAAGAGGTTGGCAAAGAAGAAGTGGGACTGTCAGAGAGATGAAAAAAGTAGACAGGAGTATAAGGAGATGAGGTGCATGGCAAAGAGAGAGGTGGCGAAGGCTAAAGGTAAGGCATATGAAGAGTTGTATGAAAGGTTGGACACTAAGGAGGGAGAAAAGGACCTGTACCGATTGAGCTAGGAAAGATGTGCAGCAGGTAAAGGTGATAAAGGATAATGAGGGAAACACACTCACAAGCGAGGAGAGTGTGTTGAGCAGATGGAAAGAGTACTTTGAGGGGTTGATGAATGAAGAGAATGAGAGGGAGAGAAGGTTGGATGATGTGGGGATAGTGAATCATGAAGTGCAATGGATTAGCAATGAGGAAGTAAGGATAGCTATGAAGAGGATGAAGAATGGAAAGGCTGTTGGTCCAGATGACATACCTGTGGAAGCATGGTGGTGTTTAGGTGAAATGGCAGTGGAGTTTTAACCAAATTGTTTAAAGAAATTTTGGAAAGTGAGAGGATGCCTGAGGAATGGAGAAAAAGTGTTTTGGTACCGATTTTTAAAAATAAGGGTGATGTGCAGAGCTGTAGTAACTACAGAGGGATTAAACTGATCAGTCATAGCATGAAGTTATGGGAAAGAGTAGTGGAAGCTAGGTTAAGAAGGGAGGTGATGATTAGTGATCAGCAGTATGGTTTCATGACAGGAAAGAGCACTACAGATGCGATGTTTGCTCTGAGAGTGTTGATGGAGAAGTACAGAGAAGGTCAGACGGAGTTGCATTGTGTTTTTGTAGAACTAGAGAAAGCATATAACAGGGTGCCTAGAGAGGAGTTGTGGTATTGTATGAGGAAGTCGGGAGTGTCAGAGAAGTATGTAAGAGTGGTATAGGATATGTACGAGAGTAGTGTGACAGCAGTGAGGTCTGTGGTGGGAGTGACGGATGCGTTTAAGGTGGAGGTGGGATTACATCAAGGATCAGCTCTGAGCCCTTTCTTAATTGCAATGTGATGGACAGGTTGACAGACAAGATCAGACAGGAGTCCCCATGGACTATGATGTTTGCAGATGACATTGTGATCTGTAGTGAGAGTAGGGAACAGGTGGAGGAGACCCTGGAGAGATGGAGATATGCTCTAGAAAGAAGAAGAATGAAGGTCAGTAGGACTAAGACAGAATATATGTGTGTAAATGAGAGGGAGGATAGAGGAATGGTGAGGATGCAAGGAGTAGAGGTGGCGAAGGTGGATGAGTTTAAATACTTGGGATCAATAGTTCAGAGTAATGGTGAGTGTGGAAGAGAGGTGAAGAAGAGAGTACAGGCAGGATGGAGTGGGTGGAGAAGAGGGTCAGGAGTGATTTGTGACAGACGAGTACCAGTAGAAATGAAAGGGAAGGTCTGGAAGAGGGTAGTGAGACCAGCTATGTTATATGGGTTGGCGACAGTGGCATTGACAAAAAGGCAGGAGTTAGAGCTGGATGTGGCAGAGTTAAAGATGTTAAGGTTTGCACTGGGTGTAACGAGGGTGGACAGGATTAGGAATAAGTATATTAGAGGGTTAGCCCAGGCTGGAAGGTTTGGAGACAAAGCCAGAGAGGCACGATTACGTTGGTTTAGACATGTGCTGAGGAGGGATGCAGAGTATATTGGGAAAAAGATGCTAAGGATGAAGCTACCAGATAAAAGGAAAAAAGGAAGGCCTAAGATAAGGTTTATGGATGTGGTGAGAGAGGACATGCAGGTGGTTGGTCTGACAGAGCATGATGCAGAGGACAGGAAGAAATGGAAACAGATGATCCGCTGTGGTGACCCCTAACGGGAACAGCCTAGAGAAGATGATGATGATGAGAGTTGTGTTTAGAGCAAGTATGTTCTAGCTATTGATTGTCTGGTACAGTTAGTAAGATATGGCTTAATCTTATACACAGACCCAAGCTTGCATACATGGTGCATTTGTTGGAGATCTTATTTCAGATTTGGTGTTCCTGGAGGAGAAGATTTGGAAGGATGATTTTAGTTCAGCATATTTTTTAGGTATTAAAAGCATTAGTTTAGTTTTGTTAGGATTAAGTAGTTGGTGGGAGTTTGTGAGCCAGGAATCAACTGCAATAAATTAGAATTAAGTCATTGCCTGTAGTTTTAGAAGGGTTTGTACGGAGCAGATTAGTGTGGAATCAGCTGCCTTTTGCACATTATACAATGATTGTTCATTAACATTCAAAAATGTGCACACTGATTGGTCAGCTCACTTGGCATGCCTGTTGTAAAACTGAGCATATACCAACAGAAAAAAGTCCAGTTGCTCAGACTTTCTGCTATTAATATATGGTTTGCTTGCCCTGTTTTGGGTTTCCTATATATTTTTATTTATAAAAAAAAAAGGAGATCTTCCTTTCTCCATTCATTCCTTTCTAGAGCACTGATGTACTGCACAAGCCTGAGGATGTAAGTCCCATACGCATGCACTGTACTTCAAGAAAGCCCCATGATATGCAGAAAAAAGCAGGAGAGCATCATGGCACCACTATACAAAGACATTATGTAAGGAAAGTAAGTAACTTTTTCCTTAAATAATGTCATCGTAAAATAGCAATAATCCATGGCTAGGTGTGGTAATGCTGGATTTACCCACAGTTGGCTTTGTTTGGTCACTTGGGCTTCACCCTTGTGATGAAGCCACACCATCTGTGGGTAAATCCAGAGTTATCCACACCCAGCCATGAGTTATTGCTGTAATAGAGGCCAGGTCAAATACTGTATGTAATTCATCTGTAACGATATTAAATAAGAGTGGTCCCAAAACTGATCTCTGTGTGATGAGTACTGTGACTGGTAATAACAGGGAAATGTCTTGTAGCCATCTGACTGCCTGTTGCCAGCCGATTAGATAACAATGACATAATGACAGGGAAGAATGACTAAGTCTAAGGGAGGATAATTCAGAGAGCAGTTTTGAATGGGAGATGGTATCAAATGGCTTTAGATAGGCCTATGAAGAGAGAGAAGGGACTTACCTTCATTT
The DNA here is from genome assembly GCF_019279795.1 of Protopterus annectens. NCBI lineage: Eukaryota > Metazoa > Chordata > Ceratodontiformes > Protopteridae > Protopterus > Protopterus annectens. The sequence continues at coordinate 46,049,940 of NC_056750.1, forward strand.
CTATTTTGGATGATGGTATTGATGAAGGTAAAGAGGGTGGTCATAGTGCTGTGATTGGGATGAAAAATGTATTATGTACTAGTTAACAAGTTTCTGTTGGTGAGACATTTAATGAGTTGTGAGTGAATGCATTGTTCTAGTATTTTGAATGGGGGGATAAGATTGCTATGGGTCTGTAATTTGAGAGTTTGGTTGAGTTTTCACCTTTTTATAAGGGAATGATATAGGACATTTTCCATATGACTGGAACATGGTTTTCTGTTGATTAATATGTATACAAATTGGGTAGGCAAGAGAATCGGCTGCTAGTTTTAGGTATTTGACTAGTAATTTATCTGTTGCTAAGGTTGTCTTTAATTTGGAGAGCAGTTTTCTTATTGTGGCAGTTTGGACAGTTTTAAAAGAGAAATTATAACCATTTTTACACTGAATGTTTTGGGTAAACAGTGGAGTTTGCTCCTTATGTTTGATGAAGGATAGAACAGAATTAGTGAAATAGGAGCTGAATTGTGTCACTATACTGTCATTATTGTTAGAGGTCATAGGGGCTGGACTAGTAAAGAACCAGGATAATCTGGGGTTGTTTTTGTGTTTTTGTTGTGTGTTGGAGTAGTACAACACTTTATCTTTTTTTATTTGCTTTTTGTAACTGTTTCTAAGTTGTCTAAAGTTTTGTAATTATGGTAATATTTTGAGTATAGCAAATCTGTAGCAAGGTCTAAAAAATATGGCCATTGAGAAAGATATGCAACACACTGAAAGAAAACCATGGTTCTTCTCTAGCATTCCAAAAGACATAAACATGTAACACTGGATTCATAGGTAGTTACTAAACATGCAGACCAGGAGACCAGTAATGAGCCTGTCCCAAATTCCCAATTGCACTAAAGCATTATCTGGTTAATTGACTTACTAAAGGTCACATGGTAGGCAAATGAAAGCTGAGGGAACCAAACCCTGTACCAAAGAAAGTAGCCTGTTAACAGCAGACAGCCTTAATCTCTACAAACTGCCAGACTAACAACATGGTTAGATATATTTTAACTTTGTGAAATGTAATAGTTAATGTGGTCTATCTCTTCTGCTTTTTTTTGTGGTAGTTAGCACTCGCTGTTTTATCCTTGTATTTTATTGTATTTTACGACATCTTCTAAACTGTGTTAACTGTGGCACTTGTCTCCCCAGGTTCCACTGAAAAGGGGCCTGTCATGGCCCAGTCAGACTCTCCCAGTAAATAAATGCTAATAAATCAATAAATCAATAAATTTGTATGTACTCATTTGTTAAATTAAATGAGTAAACTGATTGATCATTGTGAACTTTTTCACCTGAAAAGAAAAAAGTCTGTCTCCCTGGACAGCAGTTCATAGTGGGCAGTTAAAACTTAGCAGCATATCTGGGGTGGATGCATACATACAGGAAGAGGACACACAAATGGTACTCAAACTGCAACCGAGGATCAGACTCAAACTCCTGATCAGAGCTGGGAAGCCATGACACTACCTATTATATCACAATGTAGTCATGGCCGAAGATCAGGCTCAAACCCCTGAACAGAACTGGGAAGCCATGACACTACCCATTATATCACAATGTAATCATGGCCGAAGATCAGGCTCAAACATCTAACCAGAGCTGTGAGGCCATGAAACTGCCCATTATATCACTATGTAATCATGGGTAACAGCAACCTCAAGGTGAAATGGCATCTTATATTCAGAAAGGACTATATTGTGTCTCTTGTCTTATCACACTCTATCTGCTTTGAATTTTCTTTATATAGTTTCAAGATATGAAATAAACAAAGTCAGTGACTACTGATACAGACATTAAACAAGCAAACTTGTTAGGCCTAGTGTTTCCTCTTTGATAATATGACTACAATCACAAAGATTTTAAATGCATGATATTATTTCTACAAAAATCTAATTGCCTGTATCTAAAAGCTTGTATCTTAATGTAACAGTATGTAAACCTAACATACTTATTTAGAATGGAGCTTTTCTCCTGTCCTCAGATGGAAAAAGGCCTTGTGCTCAGTCAGATTATCCTGGTAAACAAACACTAATAAACAATAAATAGTAAAAGAGAGTTTCTATTAAAAGTGAGAGAAATGTGCATAATGGCACTCATGATACTGAAATGTGCTGCATTAATTCGTCTTTGAGTAAAAAGTCAGGCCTTTAACATTTCTAATTAATGCAATGCAATCAGTTTATACCTATGTTCTTTCCCTGTGTCTCTCTCTCTCATCTATCTGTGCCGAGTTAACGCCTGTCTTTGTTTTCCTCTTTGTGTCATTCTTGCTTATCATTCATGTCAGATATAATGCAGCACCAGAATCAGTGAATTTATTCTTGGTCTCAGCCTGGGTGTCAAACATCAGTTAATCTGCTTCTGCAGTCAGTTGTTGGACTGTTACCTGATCAGTGTTTGCTGATTAAACTGTTGGATTGATGAATATACAGATTTAGGAGGAGCAGCTCTATGAACAAAGGTTTGTTTCCAAGATAAATGTCTCCAGTATCATAAAAAAGTGGTATGAGTGTTCTGGAACCTCGGAGTTTGTATATTTAAGTTAGTAGGGTGTTGGAGCCCACAGCACAAAATGTTCTAGGACCATTTTATTTATTATTAGGTTGCAGTAATTTAGTTTAATTAATGTAACTTTCAGAAATGTAATGTCTAGAAATAAAAATAAAAGATATAACCTTTAAAAGTAAAGGTTTAAAAACCAATAAGATTGCAGAGATGTTATCATAAAAATTGCCTTAAATGAAATCAGAATGAGTGCTTTTGTCTGTTAAAATACTTCATATCATCCGATGAAATCTTTATAGTTAAAAATGTTCACCCTGATTTCGGTAAGTACACATTTTCCAATGAAAATACCATCATGTCTGCCATTTTATTGTTTTTTAAACCTTTATTTGTAGACGCTATATCTTTTATTATTATTTGTTGATTAGTTCCACTTTAACATGTGGACCACAGTATAACTATTTATGGGTTGATACAGTTAGCTCTTTTCTTGTTCATATGATACTCTATTAAAGTACAATACAGCTCATCTAATTCCCATCACTGTTTAAGGACAGGACACTTTTTTTACATTCAGAAAACTTAAAATGAATATGAAGAGACATTTTTATACCTTGAGCCATGGAATGTTACTGCCACTCTCTGTGTCATTAGCGTTAACAAACCCTTATTCGTTTATCTGATGCATCTGCTTTTGGGTCTCTTTTCACATGGTCTCCTGTGTCATTTTGCTATCCCTTGCTTAATTTGATTATTGGATTTTTGCCTTTGCTAATGTAGTCAGAGAAGGTGTATCTTTATCTGTTATTGTAGACTGCCTGAGTGCTAACACTCACATGCACCTTACAATAATTTATCCTTATCACCATTCAGATAAACCTTTTCTACTTTTGGCTAGAAATGTTCTACTGCCTTTTTAAAATCAAGGTCACCTTTGAAATCTATACACAACTCATGATCTACCTATGAAAACTATAACTTTCTCACAAGCATAAATAAATAAAAGTAAATTGATAAATGCTGGAATCTGATTAATAAATAAATGTTAATCTGTAACCATGTGTTGAAGTTCAAAAGCATGTATTTTCACAGTATATTATTTTTATTGTTCAGAATTGTAAAGGTTGTAGTTTCACAGTAGACTTTTACTTTTTGTTATGGCCTGCCCATCACAGAACAGTGATTGACCTGCTGACCATGATTTACTGCATGGTGACCACTAGGCTGTACTCATCTAGAATAATGAATATTTTAGTAACTTGATTTTAATGTTCACACTCTTGTTTTGTACGTTCTGCTATGATGACATCAACTGTCCTGGCCTGCATGTGAAGCAAGGCCAATTTCTTTATGAAAAGCAATTAGTGAACAAAAACAAGTTAAAGAAATAAGAAACATAATTCTTATTGACATATAAATAATACTTACTACGTCTTTTAATTTTTTTCCCAACTGAAAATTAAAAGAAAAGAAAGCATGTCATATCATAACAAAATCATTTCATATATTGTTTGCAAATACATTTTGTCACACTTTCAGTAGCAAAGTATTAATAAGAAAAGATTCAAATGTGGGATCAGGTTTTTCCAATACCAAAACAGAAAGCAGTCAAGTATGAGGGACTATTCTAGTGCAGGATTCTCACACACACACACACACACACACACACACACACACACACACACACACACACACACACACACACACACACACACACACAGTTTGTTTGGATTGTCATCACTTAATTCACTTATGGGCCCTATTTGCCAGATGTGGGAATAAATTGAATTACCTGGGAAAAAGCATGTGGTTAACAGCCCACCATTGTGCTGTCCTCTTATTTGTTAGTGTTTATGATTTTTTTTGAATGATATGCCCCCCACTGTATGCAGATTATCACTCCTCTACTGCTTTATTAGTGCAACCATTCCTCATCGTCAGGGTGACTGTCGAATTGTAGGCGCTGTTATTCGGACAGCCATCAGAGATGATTTAAGGGTTTTTACTTTAAGCTCTATCTTTCCCCATGCATACTCAGCTCAACCAGGGGAAGGGTTCTGGACAATGAATGGTACTGACGATGCTGGTCATCACTCATCTCCAGAAAGGACATTGCCAACAAGCATCTCTGCCTCCAACCCTAAAGCAAGGGAAGTAGTTTCCCCAGTCAGCACCAGCAAAATCACATTTCCCCATGTCCTCCTTGAGGACCTGCAAGAATCCCCTCTCCTCGAAGAGAGTTGTGTAGACCATTCCCCTTCACCTGTCTCCATGCCTGACTGGCTCTTCTGGTGCCATGGCAACTATATGAACTGCTGCCACATGAGGTATTTTAAAGATGACTCAGCATAGGAATACAGAAGTTCTTGAATCATTTTCCACAAGGCAAGAGAAAAAAGATCTAATATGTTTGTGACTTTCATAAGACTGAAAGGATACCTCATCTGCTACACAGATTTTATTTAGGGGAGAAATTTATTTATTTATTTATTTGTGTTGACTGAGAAAGTCCGACTCGGCACGATCCCATTTTCAGTGGAGGCCTGGGGAGAAACACTACACACAAGTTTAAATACAGTTCTACATTATTTTTTAACATACAATTCAAAGTTAAAGGACCACTATGGGAAAACAATTAAAAAAACATGTATTTGTTTAACTTTTCTTTAAGTTTGGCTCATTGCAAACCTTATTGTACCAAACAGAAGTAGTCACTACTAATTTTATTCTGTTTGTAACCCTAAATGCCCTCCCGGGGGTAGACATCCTGATGAGAGTTTGTTTTCTTCTAAAGAAAAATATTCCCCATAATCCACTGTGAGTGCACTGTTTCTGAGATTACAGTGCCCATAGCTGGACTGTCACATGACAGTTCCATTCACTTAGAATGGAAAAACAGAAAAGAGCAGCTAATTTTGAGAGGCCTCAATACAAGTATCATTTACTGTCACTCAGTACCTCTTACAAATGTGTTTCCTACTAATGTGTTACACATTCTGTAAAAAAAGCTTCCAGAACTATCAGCTCATTACTGAGATAACAAACTTGTTTTAGACATTCAACTTTGATCTGTTTTAGTGATTTCTCAAGTTACTCTTCCCATATTCCAATCCTTAGCTAGCAAGGGTATCTAATCTATCACATTTCCCGCCCTGCTATGTTCAGCTATTTAGTCAGGTTTGTATGACAATACGCAAACAGATTTGCTTGCAGCCTGCATGGTATGCTAGTAAAAGTGTTCCCTCATCCCTCTTCTCACTCCTGTCATATGAATAGCAGTGTCACAGTAAATCATGCTACAAAATGGTTTTAGCAATCCCTAATATAAAGGCATGTGAGTGTTCCTGAAAACATGCCTGTAACATAGACAAATTACAATTCATCTTGGCCACTGACAGATTTAACTATGTCTGCAAATTAATACTGAAATAAAGAATAATCATATTTGCATTACATAGAATTGCAGTCTTCTGCATTGTTACCTCTTAGGCATGCCAGAATCTTTATATTTAAGTACTACTTTTGTATGTACATATTCATTGGTGTTATGCTTTTTTTGATGCAACTTAATATATTCTTTCCTTCATGCAATGCAGTGCCTACTCTCACTGTTCTGAACAGTGTACATACTGTTCTTGGTCAATCTCAATATTGTTTTTCATTGCAGGCTGCCACAACAAGCTTTTCTATTCATTGACATCCAAAATTTAACACATTTCTTCAAGAAGCTAGATAAATACAACTATCTCCAGCAATATGTTTTATACCACTGTCATTTTTGAAAAATTTGCAGTTGATCAAGGAGCAATTTCAGTGAAGTCTGTTGTAATTCTTATTAACTTTTTTCCCTCCGGAGTATCGCTTGTATTCCACTGTGCTCACCATCCCCCACTCAGAGCTGCTATCACTTTGCGTACTTCTTGTAACTCAGACATCACAGTACCTCTTCAGATATCCATTGCAAGCAGTAAATCACACAGACTACAAATGTTCATTGACTAACACTATTCTAAAGAGTCTAAGTGAACGACTGAGCTCTCACAACCCATGTTCAGAAAAAGAAACATTTTTGAATGCCTACTAACTGCTGATGTTCTCAAGTCATGGTCACACACAACTGTAGCAGTAAAGACACACTGTTGACATCAGACTGCAACAACTGGATATCTGGTAGGTGTCCCTGCACACACACACACACACACACACACACACACACACACACACACACACACACACACACACACACACACACACACACACACACACACATACACACTGTAATGTATCACCCAAGAAACAGCTAGTATACACCTCTTTACTATAACAACTGAAATGCCCATAGTGCAAACCACAGGGATGGACTATGCGCTCATAAAAAGAAAAGTTGGGAAGATTAAGGGTGGTGGAGTCTCTATCTTCATTAAGGACAGGTACAGCTCCAGACTGGTCTGCCAGCATGATGCACTGGAACTGCTCCAGGTGCAACTGACAGTTGGCAGGACACCCATCCAAGTTATAGCCAGCTATAGACCCCCCCCTCCATGACTCAAAACGCCCAGTCCTCTTACCTGGATCTACTTGACTCCATCAAGGTATCCCCTAACACCCTGATCCTTGGTAACTTCAACTACCCCATCATAGATTGGGTGAACTATTCTTGCACTGATGGACTCACTTAACGATTCTTTGACTTCATTATCTCTAATGCACTAGAACAACCAATTCCAGATTGGAAAAACTCCCTCCTTAGCCTCAACAACCATTTAGATCACTTGTGATAACCTCAAAAGCCAATTATGGATTGAAACTAGTTTCCAAAACAAAGGAAAACCACAAAGTCATCTTCAGTTATATCAGATACCTCCATGGCAAAGCCCAGGTTTGTTCTGAATTAGTACTTAACAGTATCAGGTTCAGGGCAAACTGTAACCCCTGTCCCCCCAAAGACCCTTTCAACATCCCCGGTATTTCTTATGCACCTTCCATCTCTGTAGATCAAGTGTTAAATGCCCTATCCAAGGCAAAGAACACAGCTTCCATGAGACCTGATAGTATATTAGACTGTATTCTGCAACATGTCCAGCAAGAACTGGGTTTGCCATTCAGCAGCCTATTCAACAAACGCCTAAGTGCAGGCTTCATTCCAGCAGAGTGGAGAACTGCCATTGTCATCCCCTTGTACAAAGGTGGTGCCACTACAGACCTTGGAAACTATCACCCCATTTGCTTGACAAGTATGATCTGTAAAGCCATGGATCATATTATTATGGATCTCATAAACAAGGACATATGCAATCTCCAAGCAATTGACCCCACCCAGTTTGGATTCATCAAGGGCAGAGCTTGCCTACTGAACCTGGTCGACTTCTTTGAGACTGTCACCAAGGCCTTGGATGAGGGAAAGTCAGTACATACAGTTTACTGTATCTTACTTGTCGAAGGCTTTTGACACAATCCCCCCACTTGGACATCATCAAAAAGCTAACACAACTTGGCATAAATCCCTATCTCATCAGGTGCATAGCCAACTGGCTCACCGACAGGACCCTCAAAGTCAAAATAGGCATCTCCACCTCTGATAGGAAACCTGTCACTAGTGGAGTTCCCCAGGGATCTGTCCTGGGACCCTTACTGTTTGGCATCTACTTCTCAAAGCTCCAGGTAAAAACAAAAGGCCTGTGGCTGACCAAGTTTGCAAATGACTATAAGTTGGGTGCTGTCATTGACTCCCCAAATGATGTTAACATACTGCAAGAGGGTCTCACAGCCACAGCAACTAATGACTGGTGCCAAATCATGGCCTCGAGTTAAATGCAAAAAAAAATGTGTCATCATACCATTCGGCAGAAACATGGCCCCTATTAATTACCACATCAATGGCAACCTGCTAAACACACAACCTGTGGTGAGAGACTGGGTACTCAGGTTGATAACAATCTCACATCTGACCATCATGTAGCGGCAGTGGTCAGAAAAGACTTTTACTTGGTTCATCTCATAAGTAAAGGGAATGCATCCAGAAAAAAAGAAGATTATTACCTCTCTATACTCCTCCCTCATTAGACCAGTAACTGAGTATAATGCCCCATTTGGTAAGTACTTCTCCAAACATCTGCACCAATTGGAAAGGCCACAGAAATACCTCACAAAGAGAATCCATGGCCTCCAACACCTGTCCTATGTGGACAGGCTCAAATCACTATCACTCTACTCAGTATCATACAGGTTGCTCAGAGGTGATCTGTGTCTCGCTTACAAGACAATCTCAGACTTTGCCCTACTTGAGATGCTCCCTATCTGTAAGTCTAACTCCTCATCATTACCCACTTGAATGGTCTGAATCTAATATGCAACATCAACAAAACCTGCTGGTGAGAAAGGTTTGTCTATCAGAGGCTGCGCTGTCTCTGGAATAGATTTCCTATAGACATCAAACAGAGTACCTTGCTAACCCTCTTGAAGAGCAACCTTGATGAATGGATGGGAAACCACAAATTTGTCCCAGGGTCCACCTGTGTCCCTCATTGACAGGTTTGACAAGTGCTGACTAAGTTTTCTTTCTGGGGATAAACTATTGGCTAAGCTTGTAAGGGCCCTAGGGCCATTAGCCTAGTAACCTCCTATGATCCTATGATCTATGAAAAGGGTGCAATAGGCAAAGTTTTGGCCTTAAACAGCTGAGCTGTAACATCAAAGTAGAGACAAGCTAGCAAATGTACAAACAGCACATGGCAACAACACTGCATAAAGACAAAGATTCTAAGAGTTTTTCTGGAGTTAAAGACAGATCAGTTATGCAGAAAAGACACCGTTCAGGTATCTTAGCAGCTACAAGTGCAGAACATGTAAAGCCTGATGAATAACAATAACTCTGGCATTCAGTGCAAGATGGGGCAGGCTGAGCTAACAGGTATCATGCTGAGGAGATGAATTCATTATGCAGACATCATGACTCTTCAGTGAATAACATTCAATTGACTGTTTTCTGCAACAGAAGAAGAAAAAGGAGGTGTGATGGATATGCATGGGAACCCTAAGTCAGAGACAATGCCTTAGCAGATTCACAGGAATCTTAACAACAGCATCAGATGAGGTATGAGAAGTATCAGATAGGAAACCAGTTTTTAACCTGAAGATACACAGTAACATTCACATGGTGACTGCGTCACAAAACAGGTACAGCTAAGCATGGACAGGTCACCAGTACGTAGCTCAAAGCAAATATACATGCATATTTGTGCATCTGCATTCCACTACAATAGTCTTCTCCTTAACATTCTCACCAACATCCTCCACACATCCACACAACAGGTCTCCCTAATCAAGTATGCAGATGAATCCACACTCGTTTGTACAGCTGACAAAGTGGCACATCTCAACAAAGTTACTCAGGAAGCTTTAACAGCAACTGAAATGTGGCTTTGTAACTCACAACTTATGCTAAACCCTAAAAAAACTGCTATCTTTTCCCCAAATCCCTCTCCCATGAAAAAAAAAAATTAAAGTCCCGTCTCTTGACAATACAACCAACAAAGTCACTTATTATAGTAAATTATTAGGGATGATGGTGGATGCTAATCTTAAATTTGATCTGCATAAGAAAAACTCATCAAAAGCTAGGGATGGTTTATAACACCAAAAACTTTCTCACTGACACAACTAAAGCTACTCTTGCCACTACTTATCTCCTCCCCAACGTCTTTATGGTGCTCTCATCCTTACTAACCATCAGGCATCACAAAAATCAAAACTTCAGCAATGCTATGACATTCTTAAATTTCCCCAAATCCCTTTTGCCCCACCTTTTTTCAACCCAAGGTTAAATCCCCAAAACTTAAATATACAAAATTCTTAATTTAAAAAATTTTCAGAACCACTGTTTCTAAAAAAATAATTCTACCCAAAAAACTCCCATCGGTCTTACCATCCTAAAAATTTTTCCAAAACCTTCTTTCTGCCATAAATTTTTTACTACAATGTTCCCAAGGCCGGAATTCCATCCTTTTCCCAAAAACGTCTTTCCCCCCCTTCTAAACCTTCTGAAAATTCCCGCCAAAATGGTTTTGCTGCCAACACCTTACTTTCTTAATTGGACAATACCTTCATACCTTACACTCCCACCGTCAAGGGATGTTTAAAGACATGCAGGTAGGTGCATGCTTGAATGGGTGTGCCTTCCTTGAAGGTTGGATGTCGGGCTGGCACCTTGGCACCCTAAAAATCTACTGCCAATCATTAGCAGACCGGAGTTCCACTGTGGCGACCCCTAACTGGGAAAAGCCAAAAGACATATATATATATATATATATATATATATATATATATATATATATATATATATATCTATACAGTATATAAAAATGTGGCTGTGGAAGTAGATTTTTATGATGGAAATGTTCGAATTGGGCAGTTTTATCATTACCGGTTCATGCATTTTGTTTCATTGCCTACTGGACAAGTGTTCAAACAATTAATTTAAAAATGTGCTCTAAGTCTAACAAGTGTGTTGTATTATACAAGGGATATACTTTAATAAAGTCAGGAAGGTATATCAAAGAACACATGTATGCTTCTTGTTTTGTATGCAAGGGGGCCTATGATTTGAAAATAGCTCAAAGGTAATCTTTATCCAGATGCATTTTCTTTGGATGTGGTGTGGGTTTCAATGCTGTTTCAATGAATGCGAGTTACAAGGGCAGAGAAGTTTTAATGCTCAGTCTATTTTCATTGTGAGACAGTATTGCTTTGTTTAGCAGATATCTATTAGTGTTTGTGCATTGTGCTATAAAATGTAAAACAAAATCCAAATAATCACTGTAGAAGTAAAGCAGTATGCACATTAGTGTTTATGGTAAATGGGGCAAAATAGCCAGGTAATGGGACATTGGAATGGCTGCAGGAGGACTTTGGTGCCATACTTCAGTTTGCATTTGAAAGTTAGTATCCCACAATTCCATTGGAGTAGGTGGGGTTACATAATTATGTATGCACATTTTATGTTAATCAGTGAACAGATTTGTACCTATTTTTCATGGGCCTTGTCCAGATTTTTGATGTTTCCAGGTTGAGAGGTATGCTCCTCCCATAGTCCAATCCTTAGCTAGCAAGAGTATCACATTTCCCGTCCTGCTATGTTCAGCTATTTAGTCAGGTTTGCATGACAATACACAAACCAATTTGCTTGTAGTCTGCCTGGTATGCCAGTAAAAGTGTTCCTTCATCTCTCTTCTCACTCCTGTCATATAAATAACACTGTCACAGAAAATCAAGCTACAAAATGATTTTAGCAATCCCTAATATAAAGGCATGTGAGTATTCCTGAAAACATGCCTGTAACATACACAGATTACAATTCATCTTGGTCACTGACAGATTTAGCTATGTCTGTAAATTAATACTGAAATTTTAAAGAATAATCATATTTGCATTACATAAAATTGCAGTCTTCTGCCTTGTTACCTCTTAGGCCTGCCACTGATGTTTCTTTATATTTATAAGTACTATTTTTGTATGCACATATTCATGGGTGTTATGCTTTTTTTGATGCAACTTAATATATTCTTTCCTTCGTGCAATGCAGTGCCTACTGTCACTGTTCCGAACAGTGTGCATACTGTTCTTGGTCAATCTCAATACTGTTTTCCATTGCAGGCTGTCACAACAAGTTTTTCTATCCAATGACATCCAAAATTTAACACATTTCTGCAAGAAACTAGATAAACACGACTACCTCCAACAATATGTTTTATACCACTGTCATTTTTGAAACAGTTTGCAGTTCATCAAGTAGCAATTTCAGTGCAGTCTGTTGTCATTCTTATTAACTTTATTTCCTCATGAGTATCACTTGTATTCCACAGTGCTCATCACCCCCACTCAGAGCTGCTATCACTTTGTGTACTTCTTGTAACTCAGACATCACTTTCCCTCTTCAGATATCCATTGCAAGCAGTAAATCACACAGACATACAAATGTTCATTGACTAACACTGTTCTAAAGAGCCTAAGTGAACCACTCAGCTCTCACAGCCCATTTTCAAACAAAGAAAAATGTTTGAATGCCTACTATCCGCTGATGTTCTCAAGTTGTGGTCACACACAGCCGTAGCAGTAAAGACACACTGTTGACATCAGACTGCAACAACTGAATATCTAGTAGGTGTCCCTGTTTTACACACACACACACACACACACACACACACACACACACACACACACACACACACACACACACACACACACACACACACAAACACTGTAATGTATCACCCAAGAAGCAACTATTATACACCATTTTACGATAACAACTGAAATGCCCACAGGGCAAACCACAGGGATGGGCTATTGCCTCATAAAAAGAAAAGTCAGGAAGACTAAGGGTGGTGGAGTCTCTGTCTTCATTAAGGACAGGTACACCTCCAGACTGGTCTGCCAGCATGATGCACTGGAACTACTGCAGGTGCAACTGATAGTTGTCAGGACACCCATCCAAGTTATAGCCAGCTATAGACCCCCCCTCCATGACTCAAGACACCCACTCCTCTTACCTGGATCTACTTGACTCCATCAAGGTACCCCCTAACACCCTGATCTTTCGTAACTTCAACTACCCCGCCATAGATTGGGTGAACTATTCTTGCACTGATGCACTCCCTCAACAATTCCTTGACTTCATCATCTCTAATGCACTAGAACAACCAATTCCAAATTGGAAAAACTCCTTCCTTAGTCTCAACAAGCAAATTAGATCACTAGTGAAAACATCAAAAATCAGTTATGAATTGAAACTAGCCACCAAAACAAAGGAAAACCGCAAAGCCTTCTTCAGTTATATCAGGAATCTCCATGGCAAAGCCCAGGTTTTTTCTGAATTAGTACTTAACAGTATCAGGTTCAGGGCAAACTGCAACCCCTGTCCCTCCCAAAGACCCTTTCAACATCCCTAATATTTGCCCTACACCTCTCATCTCTGTAGATCAGGTGTTAAATGCCCTATCCAAGGCAAAGAACACAGCTTCCAGGGGACCTGATAGCATCTCAGGCTGCATTTTGCACCATCTCTAGCAAGAACTAGGTTCGCCATTCAGCACCCTATTCAACCAAAGCCTAAGTGCAGGCTTCATTCCAGCAGAGTGAACTGCCATTGTCATCCCCTTGTACAAAGGTGGTGCCACTACTTATCCTAGAAACTATCACCCCATTTGCTTGACAAGTATGATCAGTAAAGCCATGGAGCATATTATTATGGATGTCATAAACAAGGACATATGCAATCTTCAAGCACTTAACCCCACCCAGTTTGGATTCATCGATGGCAAAACTTACCTGTTGAAACTGGTTGACTTCTTGAGACTGTCACCAAGGCCCTGGATGAGGGAAAGTTAGTACATACAGCTTACCTTGACTTGTCCAAGGCTTTTGACACAATCCCCCACTCAGACATCATCAAAAAGCTAACACAACTTGGCATAAATCCCTAATCTCATCAGGTGGGTGGCCAACTGGCTCACTGACAGGACCCTCAAAGTCAAAATAGGCATCTCCCCCTCTGATAGGAAACCTGTCAGTAGTGGAGTTCCTCAGGGATCTGTCCTGGGACCCCTACTGTTTGGCATCCACTTCTCAGAGGTCCAGGTAAAGACAAAAGGCCTGTGGCTGACCAGGTTTTCAGATGACTATAAGTTGGGTGCTGTCATTGACTCCCCAAATGATGTTAACATACTGCAAGAGGGTCTCACAGCAACTAATGACTGGTGCCAAATCATGGCCTCGAGTTAAATGCAAAAAAATGTATCATCATACCATTCTGCAGAAGCATGGCCCCTACTAATTACTACATCAATGGCAACCCCCTAAACACACAACCTGTGGTGAGAGACCTGGGTACTCAGGTTGATAACAATCTCACAATTGACCGTCATATAGCGGCAGTGGTCAGAAAAGCCTTTTACTTGGTTCATCTCATAAGTAAAGGGAACGCATCCAGAAAAAAGAAGGTTATTACCTCTCTATACTCCTCTCTCATTAGACTAGTAACTGAGTATAATGCCCTATTTGGTATGTACTTCTCCAAACATCTGCACCAACTGGAAAGGCCACAGAAATACCTCACAAAGAGAATCCATGTTCTCCAACACATGTCCTATGTGGACATGCTCAAATTACTATCACTCCACTCAGTATCTTACAGATTGCTCAGAGGTGATCTGTGTCTCGCCTACAAGGCAATCTCGGACCTTGCCCTACTAGAGATGATCCATATCTGTAAGTATAACTCCTCATACATTACCCACTTGAATGGCCTGAATCTAATATGAAACATCAACAAAACCTGTTGGAGAGAAAGGTTTGTCTCTCAGAGGCTGCCCCGTTTCTGGAATAGAGTTTCTATACACATCAAACAGAGTACCTTGCTAACCCTCTTCAAGAGCAACCTTGATGAGTGGATGAGAAACCACAAATTTGTCGCAGGGGTCCACCTGTGTCCCCTCATTGACAGGTTTGACAAGTGCTGACTGGGGTTTCTTTCTGGGGATAAACTCTTGGCTAGGGTTGTAAGGGCCCTAGGGCCATTAGCCTAGTAACTGCCTATGATCCTATGATCTATGAAAAGGGTACAATAGGCAAAGTTTTGGCTTTAAACAGCTGAGCTGTAACATCAAAGTACAGACAAGCCAGCAAATGTACAAACAGCACATGGCAACAACACTGCATAAATACAAAGATTCTGAGAGTTTCTCTAGAGTTAAAGACAGACCAATTATGCAGATAAGACACCTTTCAGGTATCTTAGCAGCTACAAGTGCTGAACATGTAAAGCCTGATGAATAACAATAACTCTGGCTTTCAGTGCAGGAAGGGGCAGGCTGAGCTAACAGGTATCATGCTAAGGAGAAGTAATCATTATGTAGACATCACGACTCTTCAGTGAATAACATTCAATTGACTGTTGTGCAACAGAAGAAGAAAAATGAGGTGCGATGCATATGCATGGGAACCCTAAGTCAGAGACAATGGCTTAGCAGATTCACAGGAATCTTAACAACAGCATCAGAGGAGGTATGAGAAGTATCAGAGAGGAAACCAGTTTTAACCTGAAGATACACAGTAACATTCACATGGTGACTGTGTCACAAAACAGGTACAGCTAAGCATGGACAGGTCATCAGAAAGTAGCTCAAAGCAAATATACATGCATATTTGTGCATCTGCATTCCACTACAATAGTTACCTCCTCATTAACATTCTCACCAACACCCTTCACACATCCACACAACAGGCCTCCCTAATAAAGTATGCAGATGACTCCACACTCGTTTGCACATCTGACAAAGTGGCACATCTCAAAAAAAAATACTCAGAAAGCTTTAACACCAACTGAAACATGACTTTGTAACTCACAACTTATGCTAAACCTTAAAAAAACGACTTTTTTCACCAAATCCCTCTCCCATGGAAAAAAAAATAAAGCCCCGTCTCTTGACAATACAACCACCAAAGTCACTTATTATAGTAAATTATTAGGGATGATGGTGGATGCTAATCTTAAATTTGATCTGCATAAGAAAAACTCATCAAAAGCTAGGGATGGTTTATAACACCAAAAACTTTCTCACTGACACAACTAAAGCTACTCTTGCCACTACTTATCTCCTCCCCAACGTCTTTATGGTGCTCTCATCCTTACTAACCTTCAGGCATCACAAAAATCAAAACTTCAGCAATGCTATGACAAAATTGCTGAATTTGCAGCAAATACCCCTTTCAGAACACACCACTGTTTAGCAATAAAAAGCCCAAATTGGTTAGAACTACCCAATCAACTTAACATATACACAGCTTCTTACCATCTGTAAAATTATTCAGAATCCATCTGCTTGTCTGGCACTAAATAACATTCTACACAATTATGTTCCTAGTTGGTCATTATGATCCAGTGACCAAAAACTCCTGTCTGTCCACAAACCTATCATATCTGCTCAGCATTGTCTGTACTCACACCATGTTACTAAGGCCTGGAACTCCTTATCTCTGTCCTTCAGGTCAGTACCCCCCTCCCACCCTTCTAAACCATTCTGAAAGGCTTCCTAGCCAAAAGTGGCTCTGTTCTTGCTCAACACCAGGATGAGCTGTATCTATAAATGTGGACAAATACCAATTCATACCTTACATCCCCTTACTCACCCTTCTTCACTCCCTTCCATACTTCTATCAATTTCTCTCCCCTGGGCTCCTACCCAGTCAGACTTTCCTGGTAATCAAATGTCAACAAAAAAAGTAAATAAAATAAGTAATATAGTAACTCATAGCTCCCACTCTGCTGATGGGTTCAGTCCAAAATTCCAAGTCAAACGTTCATGTTGATACTATATCAACAGATGTCAAGGTTTAGTGATCTGTATGAAATATGATGGTCCAGAGTATAGTTTCCACCTCACAGTTCCAAAATACAATTATGAAGTCCACGCAACCAGCTTAAGTAATAGTACAACAGAAAGTACAAGACAGTGTGTTCTGTGGTCCATAGGTACAAAAAACAGCTTCCACCTGACAGTTCTGAGGTCTGGTTTTAAGCTGTGTCTAATCACACTGGGATAACAGTATGACACTGTTAAAGATAGTGTTCTGTGTACGATAGAATGAATCAGTTAGAGTTTTGAGGTCATTGTTCCACTGTTCAGCAGTCACATACCAATACTGCTGCAGTTCAGTTGCAGCTTACGCCAGGTTGCAGCTTGTTGTCGTGCAGATTGTGGTTTGTCGAACTGTAAAAAAAGAACTGTAAGAAAAGAGGCAGCAGACTTAAGAAAGGAGAAAAATTTTGAAAAAATTTGTTCAATTTTTTCACCTTTTTTCTTTTTTTTTCTTCAAAAAATTCTGAGTGAGTTAGGAACATTTTAAGTAGTGTGTGGGGGCACCCTCCTCCTCATCAGGGGAGTGAAGCCCCCCACATTAAGTAATGATTTACTGTTTTTTTTTTTGTTTGTTTCGGAACAGTGATTGTTTTCCATTGGAAAATAATTGCTGTTCTGAAGTTTGATAATATAGACCCGCTGCACCCCTAATATATTACCAGAATAACAATAGTTGCAGAACACTAGTACATGTCATGGTGTGCTCTTGGTCACTGGATAAACTTACCACTGGACAGGTTTCAGTCACAAACTTTTTACTACCCCATACTGAGTTACCCACAGATTAGGAGATACACAAATAAATTTTGCAAAGCATGTGGCCCAAGAAATATGCTGCCATTACCACTGGCAAAAAAAACAGTATTATAACAAAAAGCTAAATTTACTTCAAGCTGCAGATGTACCTTTTTAGCTTTGTAAGTACTAAAAATGAAAATACAGGATTTTACAACTCAACTTAAACAGTAGAAATGAAAATATACCATTTTAAAAGCCATGTAAACTGTGTAGCACAGAAAAGTAATAATCTCTTCTACGACTTATCTTCTATACGTATCGGCAGACAAGCCAAGCTCTTTTTGAGTTATTAAGGTAAACTGACAAACACTACAGGAGAGTAGCAGTGGACATACTACCTGTAGCAGAACATAGAAGGGCCAGTCATCTGCTTAGTACTTGAAAGGATTTAAGGAACAGGCACAATGCATTCTTTGTTTTCTCTGCCAACTTTTAGCATTCCAGTTTTGTCTCTGAAACTGATGCTAGCATTTCCAACCAGTTCTGCCACAAGCATTTCACTCTGAACTCAGTCATGTTGTACGACAAGGCATAAGCCACATCAGCAGCTACTGCAGTACCTCTCAACATTTACAACCAGAGTTACATAGAAAGCAAGACGTAATTAGGGAAAAGGCCACAAATATGAGACAGTTTTTAAATAGTGTAGTGCATTAGTACATGAAGAAGAAGGGAGGGGGAAGTGGACTTTGGAGTTTATCCTACACTTGGCCAGGGTTGAAGTGGTCAAGGTTTGACCTCACTGAATTTAGCTCCCTGACGCTGAACTCCCTGAACATTGTAGCTCTTCAAGAAATCACTGCCTGCGTATTTTCTGTGTGCTGCAGTGAGTCAGCCTGTGTGGGTGTGTGTGTTTATTACATAATTATGTGACTGTGGAGTAAATATATATGAAGTAAGAAGGTGTGGGGGAGGCATGCCCTCTGGAAAAACACATCTTGTGAGTTTCATCAAGCTGAAGGTTTGAGAATGGTGCTTCATCTGGTTGAAGCTTCACTGAATTTAAAGTCATCAAAACAGAGAAATCCTCACAGCTTTAAGTATGTTATGATGTATTACATATGTTATTTCTACACAGGTATGTGATGTCCTACATCTTTAAAAGTAGTTCTAGTATGAGGTATGAGTCATGTGTCAGGTTGGCCTCACTTTGGAGTAACAGCCTCGAACAAAAACATCTCTAATGCATGCTCTTACATTCAGAGCACCCCACATGTCATCCTAAGCAGTTAGTTAACGAGCTACAGAAATCCACTTGAGAGGTTAACCACTCACAGCAGATCGGGACTCTGTGTCCCTTACTGAAAGCTACTAAACATAGTTATTCTGGCATAAACTGAGCCCTATGTTGTGTCTTTCGGCTTATCCCGGTTAGGGGTCACCACAGTGGAACGCATGCCCATTCACGCATGCCTCCACACAACCAGCACAATCCATCGAAGTGGATCAGGCTGGCATTGAGGAGTGTTTTCCTGTTTGCCTTCTTCAATAGTTTTCTCCACAGTGTTACTACACATACCTGTGCATGTTTCTGTTAATCTAACCCAAGTGGCATGATATATGGCTCACTGATTGAATTGGCCCAAGGGAGGCAGCATTATTGTATCTGTTCTTAAACATTAATCACCTAACGTTAAGTCAAAGGTATAGAGTAGAGAGTTCTTTGTGTAAATGGCTGAAGAGTGAATTGTTTGAGTAGCTACTGGCTCTTCCTGGAGCAGTCGCGGTTGTGTTCTGTATCTGCTACCCTGTAGGTTCAGCTGGCATTGACCGTTAACCACTCATGCACAGCCTAACTCTGTTTTTTTATCATTTCAGTATCCATCTGCTGCTGGTATAACTGTCTTGTGTTGCCCTGTATTTTGTTTAGCCAATACGAATAACTGAAAGTATAGACTAGCCTTTTGTCACAATAATTAAAGTGTATGTTGTTTACTCTATTTTGTTTCATTTTACTGTATCCGGTATGTTAATTGTTCAGCCAATAGGAATATCTGAAAGTACAAACTAGCCATTTTGCCACAATTATTAGGGGGCATGTTTCTTACTCTGTTATGCTGCAGTTTACCAACTATGTGGTTGGGCTATTAGGGTATCGTCACTACCATAGCTGTTGAACAAGACATACAGTGTTTGCTATTCACTACTGTTTTTTGCTGTGTGTATCTGCTGTATGTGTCATTGAAGTATCCTGCATACGACCACTCAATACTGCCAGCATTCCCTGGGTGGTTTAAGGTATCCCTCACTCCAGCTGCAGATGCCTCCAACTACATTATTGCTCCTTGCTTCAGCCCACTAGATGTTCCCCAAGCTCCCATTTGTCCACTACTCATTTCTACAGCATGCCTTGTTTTTTTACTCTGCCTATCTGCTGTTGGACTTACTATGGCATACCTCTAGACTTACATGAAGTAAAACTCTCCTTGTATTTTCTAGACTCCCTTGATTCCTAGCTTCTTATGAACATTATCTTGTGTTTACTCGCCGATAATAGTGTGCTTGACCATTCTGAGGATTATTCCTCATGTAAATATGTATTTACAATTGAATGACTAACCATTTTCATATAAGACCAGAACTCTTCTGAGACTGAACACTATAATTGTATCCTTGCACTTTGCTTTTGAATACTCTATCCACTTATCACTAGTGTTTTTCTTTTGATATTTTTGTGTGACTTTAGAATCTATAGTATCTCTTAGATATAATTTGCATTATTAATTCAAACTACTGCTGCATCTAGGTTTATTTACATCAGGTTTTTCCCTTTTGGAATACAGAATATAAAATCCTAGATATGTATTATGTTATAAAGCTTTGTAATGTACCAATTTCTATTGTACATATCATTGTCTTGACCAATTTTGTTGTTGTTTGTGGAGCTTTTCTCCCTGGGCCTCCACTGAAAATGGACATAGATCCAGCTGGACTAGCCCGGTCAACAAATGTAAAATAAATAAAATAAAATAAATATTTTTCTTTTCTTTTTCAGCCAGTATAAACATTGGTAATGACCCCCTGACACTGAATACCCCTTCCAGTGCTCATTTCTCCTGACGGGTGCTTCATCAAAAAATAAGACCACCAGCCAGAAGGAGCCCTTCACTGAGACAACAACATAGGTTACATTCTAACTAAAGCTGCCCCACCACTGTTGACAGTCTACCTCTGAAATGTGTTTCTACTAATTGCTGTAAAAGTGATTACAGGATCACACACTTGCAACCCAGCCCTCTGCTTGAATCCAAAACAGACATTTCCAGCCCATTCTAATCCCAAGGCCTTCCACTAACTTAATCTTTACTCCACTAGGTGGCAGCATAATCCCAGGTATCCCACTCCTGCAACAGATACCAGGTGTACTGTTCTAGCTGTTCCTTCTGCCTACCTGACATCTATTGCCAGCTCCCAGCTCACCCCCAGTCTGTGCAGGGTGCCTCTCCCACCAGGTAAAGGCCTGCTCTTAACCCCCTACCCCTCACAAGTTCAGGTCATCATCATTAATGACCTAGTTACCAGTCCTCTAACTCTTAGTGCAGAGAAGCCCAACTCACCTATCGGGCCAAACACTGTTCACTTACTGATTTTTTTGGCATCAACTCTGTGTTCTGGGTGTAGCCCCACTCCGTTCGCCCTCGGTATGCTCAGGCTCACTCCGCTCCCCTACCCTGCCCCCATTCCCCACTCCCCCACTACTTCAACATTTAGCCATCCCCAAAATCAGCTGAACCAGTGAACCACACGTGCTAGCCAAGTAAACACTATCCACCCATTACCTTCCCTTCTAACTACATCTATCACCCAATAAATCCCATAACCTCCCCACTCCAGTCTAGCCCCTCCTTTTCCAACTCTCTCATCAACCAGCCCCCTTCCAACCCACTTCACACCTATCAGTTAATACTAACACCTCCCTCCCTTACCAATTGCCACTCCAATCTGTCCCTATTCCATCATACTATTCCTCTGTCACTGACCTCCCTACTCATATGGCTCACCATAGCCACCATCAGCACCAGCTACTATCTCCCTATCACCCACTATAGTAACCCAAAATCACCCACCCTACCTCACAACAATATCAATCTCCCTAGGCCTACAAGCATACTCCCAACACCCAACTACCAAACAGCCATTTATCCCATCCCCCCAAGTATTTCTCTGCTCGATTCAAAAAACAACCAAATCTCCAATTCCACTCCCTAATAATACTACATCTCAAAACTATTACATCCATATCTACCCAACTACTACTAGGCAGCAATATCCACCCCAATCCGGGCCCTGCAGCCCACACCAAAAACAACAATAATTCCTATCCCCCTTCCAAGCAAAACCCCAATAACTTACTAATCCTGAACCTAAACATTCATACTATTATGAACAAAATTGAAAAACATCATTCTACCATCTCTTTATACAACCCTGACATCATTGTCATCACTGAAACATGGCTCAAACCACACATCAGTGACAATTTCATAACCCCACCTGGTTATAATATCCTTTGACCAGGTACACAAAAGAGGCAGTGTAATACCCCTACTTCATAAAAGTAACTTAAAAGTTCAACTCCTACACATAGAGACCCCAGACTTCAAAATGACGAAACCTTACTTACAAAACTCACACTAAATCAACACGTGCACCTTAACTTAATTGGCATATATGTACCTCCAGGTGAGAACCTTCCAATCCTAGAATCCATACTCCACTGGGCCTCCCACTCTCTATCCCAGGAAACTATCATACTAGGTGATGTTAATGTTGACTGGAGCTGTATACAGTCTCCCACTGCCACTGCCATATTAATCTGTACAACTTCACCCAACTCATTCAGTCTCCTACACACATAGATAAGGCCACTAATAGAGAATCCACATTAGACTGGATCCTCACCAACCAGCCTAATGCAGCCCATCTATGGGGCACACTGGCCAACACTCTCAGTGACCACAACCCTACCTTCATTCTTAGACATAAAAAAAACACCAACTCCCCCTCTCTCCTACAAACCCTCTCCCGTAAAACTTCCCCAAAGAAGACTTCCTGGTGGCCTTAAAATATTGTGATTGGTCTCCCATCTTAACCCTCACACTAGACAGAGCAGTTGAATAATTCAACTCCACATTTCCAAGCATCCTCAATCATCTACCCCCATAAAAACAATTAGGATACAGAGCAATCCCACCCCCTGGCACCAAAAAACTACAAGAACCCTACTCCAAAATAGGGACAAAGCCTGGAAAACCTGGCGCCATCATAGAACACCCGGAACCAGGCAATTCTTTCTAGAACTTTGGAATAAGGCCAAAAGACACATAAAATTAGATAAACAAAACTACTACCTCTCCCTACAAAATTAACATAATACCAACTCTCAGAAATTCTGGGTAACAGTAAATAATATCCACCAACCTGGTAAATCCACCACTCCACCCCCCAGTACACCTGGCACAGATCTTGATATAGCCTGCAGCTTTAACACCTGCTTCACCTCCTCTATATTAAAACTCTTAAATGACTCCACCACCATCAACACCCCCCAACCCCCATATCTCAACAAAACTGTATCCCCTCCTCACTTAAGCCAGTACAAACATCCTATATACAAAAATTATTAACTAAACACAAACCCACCACCCTCGCTACCAACAACCTCCCCGCCGATTACCTCCAACTTGCATCCACAGTCATAGCCCATCCTATTTCATTACTAATTAATAGATCCATTACCAAACACACCATGCCTACCTTGTGGAAAACCTCTTTCATTATTCCCCTTCACAAAGGTGGCCCCTCTTACGAACTCTCTATCACCCGATAGCAATTCTTTCACCCCTGTCAAAGATTCTAGAGAGGTGTATACATCACCAAATCTTCTCCCACCTCCTCTCCAATAACCTTCTCACCCCAACCCAGCATGGCTTCCGCCCATCCCACAGTACCTCTACTGCCCTACTCAAATTCACCAACACTATAAACTCTTATAGGAACGAAGGTAAACTAGTGTTCACCACCTTCCTTGATCTATCCAAGGCATTTTATATGGTATCTCACAAAAACTTTAACCTGTCTCTCTGTCCTGAACTTTGACACCCCCTCTCTACACTAAAGCTACCTAGCCAATCAATACCAGTCTGTCAAATGGATCAAATCCCTATACCCCACTCCCAGTCACCCTAGGTGCACCCCAAGGTTCTATCTTTGGCCCACTGCTCTTCAACATCTTCACCAATCAACTTCACCTAGCTAACACAAATGCTGATATAGTCCAATATGCTGATGACACAGCCCTAATATGATCTGCGCTCAATATCCAACTTCTTCAACAAAAAGCCCAACTAGCCTTCACTGAAATTGAGAAATGGCTCAATAACTCATAACTCATACTTAACCCCCCCCAAATAAACAACTCATGCTGTTCCACCCAACCAAACCCACTGAGCTCTCCTTTTCCATATTCTCCACCAACAACACCCAAATCACCCCAGTCTCTGAGGCAAAACTCCTTGGAGTTACCATTGACCAAGAACTCAAATTTAGCAAGCACATTTCAACAACCATCTCTAAAGTGCACAAAAACTAGGCTCCCTCTACAGATGCAAAAGGTACCTTACCTCAGAATCCCACGTGGCTATAGCTAGAACTCACCTTCTGTCCACACTGCTTTATGCTTCTCCCTCACTAACAAACCTAAATAAAACCGAGTTGCAGAAACTCTCCACCTGCTACACCAAAATCTCCAAATTTGCTGCTAATGCCAAGTCACGTTCCCACCACTGCCATGCCCTACAAACCCTACATTGGCTAAAATTTCCCAACCTACTAACATATCACCAACTCACCTTAGCCTACCAAATATTGTACTATCCTGAAAAAAACCCTGCCCTGAACAACCTCCTTACCTTCAACCATCCTAACAGACTACTATGCTCCAGCAACAAAGCCCTAATTGAAACTATCTCTCGAGAAAACAACTCAGGGGAATCTCTTTTAGCCCATGAAATTGCCAAGATCTGGAACAACCTTCCTCCTGACCTTAGACTTCTAAAATCTACATCCTCCTTTAAGACTCTTCTAAAATCATATCTCTACTCAAACCATCTATGCAACTGTAACAAACCACCATAAACCCACCTTTTAGTACAGACACCTCTTAACTACTCAGGTACATGCTCTGTCAAGGTGCTATACAAATGTATTATATTGCTATTCAGTATGCATTCCACTCATTTGACTGCATTCACTGTAAATTAATGTAAATACTTGTACAAGTAATCATCTCTTCATCGATCCATCAGCATGAATGCTACAAACTGCTATGTTCGTTCTGTGTAACACATGCAACTTTTTTTCTTTATATGCTGACAAACATCTGTAAATATTGTATCTATACTCTGACATATTCTAAGCATCTGTAACTTTTTACTATGTGCAAATATTTTATCTCATGTTAATATAAATCACATGCTTTTTTCTCTATTTGTATTGGAAATTTTCTCCTCAGGATTCTGCTGAAAACAGACACTGGTTGTCCAGTCGGACTATCCTGGAAAACAGATGTGAAATAAATAAAAAATAAATAAGCTTCTTGCATTGCAGATCTAACAGAGTATCAAAATTAAAACATTTTTTATTGTTCAGGATAGAAAAGGATGATTTAATATTTCTGCCTACCTATAGTCCTCTGCACTGAAGTTAATATATGTAAGTATCCATGCCATTGCAGAAAGCCAGAAAAACAGTCAAACATATACACTTATTTTAAGAGCTGTTTTTATTTTTCAAAAAAGTGACAAAACAGTTCATCTAACCACACAGTTGGTTCTGCTTCTTACAATCTCATTAAAATGTGTGATTTGCGATCCATGAGACCACCAGAGAATATTTAGCAAAAGTCTTCAATTTTTGGTTGGTTTGAGATGATGACCCTGCAACTGCCATTGCCACTAAAGTTGTTGCAGGGAAACCTTTTAGTAAAGTGAAAATTTTATAATACATTTTTTATTAGAAATCACTATAAGTGCCCCTAGAAACAAACTTTGAAAGCTCTGATGTGCCAAGCTTCTTCAACTCATAGGCAAGGAACAGCAGTGTCACTTAGCAGTAAGGTCTCTGGCTCACAGCTCCAGTGTTCATGATTCAGTCCTGGCCTTCAGTCACTCTTTGTAAGGAGTTTTGCTTTTCTTTTCCATGTCTGTACAATGATCATGTGCCTGTTGAGGAATAACCATGTACCTAACTGCCTGCTGTAAAGTCTCCATGTACCTAACTGCCTGTTGTGAAATGGCCCGTTACTAACAGCCTGCAGTAGAATGGCTGTGTACCTAACTGTTTGCCATGTACCTTGGCTCGAGATGATTGTCACTGTTGAAGTGACACCCACAGCCCATGTCCAAAAATGGGAAAGAGAGGGTGAGGATGGATGAATTGTTGATTATGACATGATTTACTGACTGCCTCTGTCCAGAGACATGGGTACCAGACCAGGGGTGAATTTTCTATTTCCTATGCATTGGTCCAAGTAATGCTTAAATAGGGTTAGGGAAGGACTTTGTTTCACATGGATGGGGAGCCTGTTCCAGAGAAAGGGAATTCTCTGTGATACATATCTGTTTTCTCCAACATGTCCTAGTTACAAGCAAAATTTAGGTCTTTAGATCTAGTAGTTCTGGTGATGTTTGTTTTCCAGATGTGCAAAAGGTTCATCAGAGCGGGGTCCAAGGATGCCTTGTATGCGAGGGATATATCACCTCATAGCAATCTGTAAAAGACTGAATATAGAGCTAGGGCTTTGAGTGGATGCACATAGGTCTGTGTGTTTATGTCCTGTATTCTTTTTGTAAGGAACCTTAGGGGACGTTCCAGTTGCTGCATGTGCCTGGTCAAGTACATACTGAAGGGGGCATCATACTCAATGACGGGTCTGAAGAGGGTCGAGTATAGTGGTACAATGACTTCCCTGGTCCTAGATGCCATGCACTTATGTATAAGTGGAGCAACATAGAAGGATTTCCTGACTACCTTGGATACATATTGGTCAAAGGCTAGGTTACTTATTGTTTAGATGTGTTTCCAGATCCCTGACAAGCGGGTAAATGCTTTGGGATGTTTTATTGATGACATAGTTTGCCGGGGTAGCTGACTTCCCAAAAGGTACAATAATGCAATTCTTTGAATTGAGGTTTAAGCCATGGCTTTGGCACCAGTCATTTGTTTGTTTTCTACCTTATTGTAAGATGTTAGTGTCTTCAGGGGATTCTATGACTGCAATCATCTGCAAACTTGGTCAGTCAGAGGATTTTGACATTAGTCTTGACTTCTGAGAAATAGATGCCAAAGAGGAGTGGGCCCAGCACACAGCCTTAAGGGACTCCACTAGTGACTGACCTCTTTGAGGAGGTGTCAACAATCCTAACTTCCTGGTTCCTGTCTGTGAGCCAAATGGCAATCCAGCATGTTATTTAGGAGCTTATGCCTAATCCCATCAGTTTTGTTAACAATGCCAGAGTGGACATTGTATCAAATGCTTTATCCAGGTTAAGCTAGGCAGTATGTACTGTTTTACCCTCATCCATTGCCTTGGTGACATTCTGAAAGAAGTCCACCAGGTTCAGTAGGTATGACCTTCCTTTGGCAAAGCCAAAGTCAGATGGATCCAGTGTCTGAGGATTTTCTATGTCTTTACTGGTCTTTTATGTCAGATTGAAGCACCATTGTTTAAAAGTCTCAGTGCTGACTGGCTGCCCATCTCTTTGAAAAAAAATACCTGTTATGTGTACGCTGAAGCCTTAGTTCCACAACTATTCCTTATTAATTATAAAATGAAACAGCTTACAATTCACCACACCACTTATTATAACAGCTGACATGTTTAACTATTGCACAGCATGCTCTTCTAGTGTTTTTAGGATTTTCTCAGATAAAGCCCCAAATATCCAAAATTCTATACCCTACTTTTACTGATATGTTTTTGAGGGCTTATACTGTTTGTATAGGGCTCCCACTAACCTAGTAAGATGGAACTTAGTTTCGATGATTTGGTTTCAGTGGCTTCACTGAGTCCATCTGATTAGTACGTTCCATTACCGCGCACTGAACATGTCAGTGCTAGGTAAACACATGTATGTGCTTTGTATGCAAATGGAACTGCATCTAAGTATGTCTTTTATCTTAATAATATTGTCTTGTTCTATTCAACAAATTTGGCAGTTGCGACCCTTGAAGTAAAAGCTATTTTACTTGTATCAGGGAAGTTTACTTGCTGCTACACAATGTCCATGTATAATAACTTCATCTCTGATGTGAACACCAATGTTCTAGACTTATAAACCCTTCTTACACATTTCTCAAGTTACTAGAATCCTTATCAGATAAAAATTGCTATGTGAATAGTTTTTGCACTCATTTTGATGTTGGCAGATAGTTACATGGTTGTAGGTTTAACCTTATCAAGCTAAAACACATCCTGTCTGACTAATGGAAGTTTATATAATCAGCTTTTTGGGTGCTGAAGACTGTTAATTTGGGCATTAGCTATTGACTTTTAAAAATCCTTAAAATTACATTACAGTGGAAGAACTGCTTACTTGAAATCTTGAAGTCTCATCCATCCATCCACCCTCCCCCTTTTGCCATTTTTTTTCACATGGGGCCAGGGTGCCACATCAACAATGGCCATCATCTAAAGCCAATATTCACAACACCAGTGAGTAGCCCTGTCATGGTTGTTCTTCCATGTTACACGTGCATGCATGCATACTCACACCTATGGAAAATTTAGAAGCCCCAGTCCACCTACTACGTCTTTGAAATGTGGGAGGAAAAGAGGACATCCAGAAAAACCCACACAAACACAGATAAGACATGCAGACATCTTCCTACATATTTTTTTCGGAGATGTACAATACATTTAACCACATGCCAAATAAAAAAACATTTCCCATAACATTTAACATTCCAATAAAAGCTAATTAGGGTTCACAGTTGGAAGACTGGGAAGAAAAATATTTCTTTCTTATAGGAATGTTGATAGGAAGGAGAATGAATCTGTCTTGCACTGAACTCCTCCTCTTCACCAGAAGAATTATTTTTTCTTATCCCTCTGGAGCTTCACATCTCTGTGTTCTATTCTCAGACTGTTACTGATCCATTGAAGGTACTAAATATTTCAATGTAGTTTCTTCAACTAAAGTGAAATATTCCATGACAAACATATTATTGTCAAATGAAGGCTCCAATATAACATGAGACTAGTCTCCTTTAAAAAACCCAAACATTCACTTACCGATTATTAAAATGTAGAGACGAAAAGGCCAATGACTGCACCACACAATCATCCCCGAACACTGACTTTCCACTCTTGGTAAGTAACCCCTTGGCCATCCTGTTGAACTTTGCCCCTTACCCCCATGATAGGGTGATCTCAGAGTTGGTATATTTAGTTAGGGGGGTGTGGGGGCACAGCCCCCCACATGGGTGGGTTTGGTTTTCTTCTGTTTACGTTTTTGTTTAGGATGACCAAGCAGTTACTTACTTGGAGTGGTAAGTCAGTGTTCTGGGTCATTGGTGTGCTGGTGCTGTTGGCATTTTCATCTCGGTGTTATGGATTTTGGGTAAGTGAAATTTCGTTCTTGCAAAATAGACCCTATGAAACAAACTAGAAGGAGCTATAGAGGTCCTAGGCTGAGATAACATTCCATAAGCTAATAGGTCGAGAGAAGTATGCAAACCTCTGTGAACTGCTCCTGCTGCTACTGTCAGTGATTGATCGCTCTCACTCTTCCAAAGCATCCATACACACACAAACACACTTTAGCTCTCATTCATGCAAGCATGCATACACTCAAGGCACACAGACCGAAACGCAAACACACATGCAACCACATACGTACATACTTAGCTTTCATTTCTTAATTCTTATTTTACTTTTACACTTGCTAAACAGCAAAACTGCTACTTAGTGAGTGTAAAATACCGCTTAGTAGATCTAACTCATACTCTCATGCCAGCATTACCAACTATTTTGTCTTTTTTTTTACCATGTTCCACCTGCTGCCTTAATGCTTAGTTTTGCTGATACTTATGTTTGATTAAGGTTCTGTAATGTAATCGCTAACTAGTTATTAAAGTAACAAGCACATTACAGAACTTGACATCCCGGGCTGTGTACTACATAAACTACAAAATGAACTAGCACCTCACCTAAGTGTCATGTTTAATCATAGCCTCAACTCAGGCTTCGTGCCCACTGAGTGGTGCACAGCTACAGTTATCCCACTCCACAAAGGGGGAAACCACCTTGGATTCCAGGAACCACCGTCTCATCAGTCTGATGAGCTTGATCTGCAAGGGCATGGAACGCATTATCATGGAACTTATAAACAAAGACATTGGCAACCTTCAAACACTGGACCCCACTCAGTTTGGGTTTGTGAAGGGCCGATATTGTCTCCTGAACCTGATTGACTTCTTCAAATCAGTCTCCAGAGCTGTGGATGAGAGTAAGGCAGTCCACACAGCCTATCTGGACCTCGCCAAGGCCTTCGACACCATCCCCCACTCTGGAATCATAGATAAACTTACTAAGCTGAGCATAAATCCCTATGTCACTCGATGGGTTGCCAACTGGTTTACTGACAGAAACCAGACTGTAAAAGTGGGTTCCTATTACGTTATCGAATTGCTGAAACTTGTAACCTGAAAACATTGAACACAAGTGTTCAAAGTTTCAGCAATTCGAATTAAAAAAAAAAAAAAATCAGCTCAATAAATGTTGTAAGTTGTTGTTTGTCTTTCGGCTTTTTCCCAGTAAGGGGTCGCCACAGTGGAACTCCGGTCCACTAATGATTGGCAGTAGATTTTTATGAAACGCCATGGTGCCGGCTCGATGCCGAACCTTCAACGAAGTAATGCCCATTTACACACGCATGTCTTTTGAACGCTACCCAACCGAAGGGAGGACATGCAGACTCCACACAGAAGGCACTCCCAAGCCAAGCCGAGAATCGAACAGGGGAACCTCTTACTGTGAGGTAACAACGCTACCGCCGTACCACCTCGGAAACCAATAAATGTAAGTAAAGGGAAACATTCCCTTTCCGCACTGTAGTGCAATCTTGGAGTTCGTATATTTAAAGAGTGGGGGTGAGGGAGGTGGGGCACAGACCTTCACATGGGTGGTGCAGGGGAGCTTGCCCCCCTGCTTATGACAGTTACTTTGTCTGTTGTTTTTTGTTTTTTTTTGTGTGTTCAAAATTATAAAACTTCGAACATACAAGTTCGATCTTGTGGTGTTCGAAGTTTTATACTTTTGATCATGTAATATAATCTTGTAAAAGTAGCCGACTCCAAATCCAGCTCCAGACAAGTGACAAGCAGAGTACCTCAGGGTTCAGTCCTGGAACTGCTCTTGTTTGGCATCTGCTTCTCTGAAGTACAGGCCAACACTAAGGGACTCTGGCTAACAGAGTTCACAGATGACTGCAAACTGGGAGCCATTACTGAATCCCCAAATGATGTGGATATTCTACAAAAGGGCCTTACAGAAACAGATGCTTGGTGCCAGAGCCATGGGCTCAAGCTTAATGCCAAGAAATGGATAGTTATCCTTTTTGGGAAAAAAACATGTACCCATGGATTACCACATAGGTGGCAGTACACTAAACACAGAAAGTGCGATGAGAGACTTAGGGACACAGGTGGGCAGTGGTCTCACCTTTGATAACCACATTGCCACAACAGTAAGGAAATCCTTCTATGTGGCACACCTAATCACTAAGGGCTTTTCATCCATAAAAAAGGAGGTCATTGTCCCACTGTACTCATCCCTCATTAGACCCATTACAGAGTACAATGCCTCGCTTGGTATGTACTCCACAAGACATCTCCAACAGCTGGAAAGGCCACAGAAATACCTCACTAAAAATCATAGGCCTAAAGCAGATGCCCTATGCTGACCATCTAAAAAAACTCCAGCTATACTCTGTGGCATATCGTCTACTCAGAGGTGATCTCTGCTTAACAGACAAGGCCATGTCAAACCCGGAGCTGTTGGACATGCTCCACTTAAAGAAATCCCAATCACTCAGAGCCATACGCTCTAGTGATCTAAACCTTCTCATCACAATGAACAAAACATGCTGGAGGGATAGGTTCCTGACCCAGCGACTCCCCATACTCTGGAATAGACTGCCCATACATGTCAAGCAGAGCGCCTCCTTGGCCCTCTTCAAAAGGAACCTTGATGATTGGATGGGAGATAGGAAATTCACCCCGGGGATCACGTCAGTCACCCTGCTAGACAGGGGTCCAGGGAAGTAAATACTGTGGGAAGAAATATCCAGGGAATTGTTATGGCTAGGCTTGTATAGGCCCTAGGGACGATAGCCTAGTACCAGCCTATGAACCTATGGAAGTTCAAAAGCATGTATTTTCCCAGTAGATTCTTTTTTTTGTTCAGAATTTAAAAGGCTGTACTTTCACAGTAGCTGTTTTCTTTTTGTTATGACGTACCAACCACAGTACAGAGATTGACCTGCTGACCACGATTTACTGCATGGTGACCACTAGGCTGTACTTATCTAGATTAATGAATATTTTAGTAACTTGATTTTAATGTTCACACTCTTGTTATGTACGTTCTGCTATGATGACATCAACTGCCTTGGCATGCATGTGAAGGAAGGCCACTTTCTTTATGAAAAGCAATTAGTCAACCAAAACAAGTTAAGGAAATAAGGAATAGAATTCTTATTGACATATAAATGATACTTACATTTTCTATATTTTTTCCTTACTGAAAATTAAAAGAAAAGAAAGCATGTCATATTGTATCAAAATTGTTTCATAAATTGTTTGCAAATACATTTTGTCACACTTTCAGTAACAAAGTATCAGTAAGAAAAGGTTCAAATGTGGGGTTAGGTTTTTCCAGTACCAAAACAGAAAGAAGTCAAGTATGAGGGACTATCCTGTCGCAGGATTCTCTCTCTCTCTTTCACACACACACACACACACACACACACACACACACACACACACACACACACACACACACACACACACGCACACACACACACACACACACACACACACACACACACACACACACACACACACACACACACACACACACACACACACTCAAATACAGTTTGCTTGGATAGTAACCAATTAATTCACTTATAGGCACTATTTTTCAGATGTGGGAATAAACTGAATCACCAGGCTGGGAAAAAGCATACGGTTAACAGCCCACCATTGATCTGTCCTCTTATAGGTTCATAGGTTCATACTAGGCTATCTGCCCAAGGGCATTTATAAGCCTAGCCCAGAGTTTTGTGGCTTTCGCCACTCCTTTAGTTTGAAGGAAACTATGCCCATTATTTTGCTGTGCCTCTGTCAAGCAGTGACACTGAGGTAATCCCTGGGGTATATCTGCAATCTCCCATCCATTGGTCAAGATTTCTCTTGAACAAGGCCAGTGAGGTGCTCTGCCTCACATGTACCGGGATTTTGTTCCACAGCATAGGGAGTCTCTGGGTGATGAATCTGTCCCTCCAGCACGTCCTAGTAATAACCGTGTCAAGGTTTAAGTCTCCCGCCCTTGTAGTTCTGAGGGATCTAGATTTTTTGAGGTGAAGCATGTTCATCAATTCTGGGTTGGACATGGCCTTGTATGTCAGGCACAGGTCACCTCTGAGCAAGCGGTAAGCGACTGAATAGAGCTGGAGTTCTTTCAGTCGGGCAGCATAAGACATATTTTTGAGACCCTTTATCCTTTTGGTGAGGAACTTTTGGGGCCTTTCCAGCTGCTGCAGGTGTCGGGTCAGATACATTCCGAATGGGGCATTGTACTCAATCATTGGTCTGATGAGTGATGAGTACAGGGGGACGATGACCTCCCTTGATCTAGATGTGAATCCCTTCATGATCAGGTGGGCAATGTAGAAGGTCTTCCTAACTACTTTAACAGCGTGAGTGTCAAACAAAAGGTTACTGTCAACCTGGGTCCCCAGATCCCTGATAACCTCTTCTGTGCTCAGTGGATTGCCACCTATATGGTAGCTAGGGGTAACCTTGTTTTTCCCGAAGGGTATGACTATGCATTTCTTGGCGTTTAACTTTA
This sequence comes from Protopterus annectens, assembly GCF_019279795.1. Classification (NCBI taxonomy): domain Eukaryota; kingdom Metazoa; phylum Chordata; order Ceratodontiformes; family Protopteridae; genus Protopterus; species Protopterus annectens. The sequence goes on from NC_056750.1 coordinate 46,083,828, forward strand.
GGCCATGGCTCTGGCACCAGTTATCCATTTCTGTGAGACCCTTCTGAAGGATATCTGTGTCAGATGTGTTCTCGACTATGGCGCCCAGTTTGCAGTCGTCTGCAAACTTTGTCAGCCATAACCCTCCTGTGTTTGCTTGTACTTCTGAAAAGTAGATGCCGAACAAGAGTGGGCCCAGGACTGAGCCCTGTGGGACACCACTTGTGACAGGCTTTGAGTCTGACATGGCGCCAGCAACTCTGACCCTGTGGGTTCTGTCACTTAGCCAGTTTGCAACCCATCTTGTGATGTATGGGTTTACATTTAATTTTATTTGTTAGTGTTTATAACTTTTTTTAATTATATGCCCCCCCCCAGTGTATGTTGATTATCATTCCCCTACTGGCTTATTAGCCCGATCATGCCTCATCATCAGGGTGACTGTTGAATTGTAAGGGCCATTATTTGGACAGCCATCAGAGATAATTTAAGGCTTTTTACCTTAAGCTCTGTCTTTCCTTATGCATATTCAGCTCAAGCAGGGGAAGAGTGCTGGACAATGTGGCTGACCACTCTGGTCATCCCTCACCTCCAGAAGGGACCTTGCCAACAAGCATCTCTGCCCTCAACCCTAAAGCAAGGGAAGTAGGTTCCCCAGTCAGAACCAGCAAAATCACATTTCCTACTTGAGGACCCACAAAAATCCCCTCTCACCCAAAAGAGTTGTGTGGACCATTCCCCTTCACCCGTCTCAATCCCTGACTGGCTCTTCTGGTGCCATGGCAACTATATGAACTGCTGCCACATGAGGTATTTCAAAGGTGACTCAGCACAGGAATACAGAACTTCTTGAATCATTTCCCATGAGGAAAGAGAAAAAGAGCTAACATGGTTCTCAGTTTCATAAAACTGAAAGGATACCTCATCTACTAAGTGCAATTTTATTTAAGGAAGAAATGTATTTATTTATTCATTTGTTTTGTTGACCGAGAAAGTCCAACTGGGCAGAATCCCATTCTCAGTGGAGACCCGGGGAGAAAAACTCGACGCAAGTTTGCATACAGTTATACAGTCTATACATTATTCTTTAACACACCATTAGAAGTAAAGCAAGACATAGATACCTATGCATTTCATAGGTGTAATAGGTATGTATGCATACATAAGGAGTGGAATTCAATGAGGTGTTTAAGGACAACAAATAAGTAAGTAGAAGGTCTTCCTGGAAACTAGATGAGGGAAAGGGAGGGATGGAGGAAAACAGGGGTAGGAAAATTAGATTTTAGAGCTAGAAATGTTTGCAGTATAAGGCTTAAGGTTACAGTTATAGAGAAATGTATGAGTATCAGAGAAGGTGTTGTGTGTGAGTGTAAAAATAGTGAGAGGGAAGGGGGAGATGTGGGAAGAAACATAGCTAAGGAAGGGAGATGTGTCCAGGAGTAACATAGAAAAGGGGAGGGGGAGATGTGGTGGAGTATCATAGATAAGGGAATGGGGATGTGGGGGAGTAACAAAGAAAAGGGAAGGGGAGATATGGAGGGTAACAGAGATAAGGGAAGGAGAGATATTGGGGTAACATAGATAAGGGAAGGGGAGATATGGGGGAGTAACAGATAATGGGAGTGGAATATGTGGTGGAGTAAAATAGATAATGAAAGGGAGGATGTGGGGGAGTAACACAGATAAGAGAAGGGGGAGATACAGTAGAGTAATGTAGATAAGGGAAGGGAGAGATGTTGTTGAGTAACATAGATAAGAGAAGGGTGGTGAGGGGTAACATAGATAAGGGAAAGGGGAGATGTGGGGAGGTAACATAGATAAGGAAGGGAAATATACGGGGAGTAACATAGATATGGAAGGGGAGATGTGGGGGAGTAACATAGATAACAAAGGGAGGAATGTTGGGAGCAACATAGTTAAGGAAGGGGGATATTTGGGGTGGTAATGTAGATAAGAAAGGGAGATATGCTGTAGAGTAACAAAGATAAGGGGGGTTGTGGGTGAGTAACATAGATAAGAGAACGGGAAGATGTGGTGGAGTAATATAGATAAGGGAAGGGGGTGATGCAGTTTAGTAACAGAAAAAGGAAGGCAGAGATGTGACAGAGTAACATAGATAAGGAATGGGTGGTGTGGAAGGTAACATAGATAAGGGAGGGGGGATGTGGGGAAGTAGCACAGATAAGGAAGGAGAGATGCTGTGGAGTAACATAGATAAGGGAATAGCTATATGTGGGAAGTAACATATATAAGGGAAGGGGAGATGTGGGGAGAAATCTAGATAAGAGAAGGGGAAGATATAGTAGAGTAACACTGATAAGGGAAGGGGGATGTGGGGGAGTAACATAGATAAGGGAAGGGGGATGTAGGGGAGTAACATAAATAAGGGAAGGGGGAGATGCGGGGAGTAACATAGACAAGGAAGGGGGAGATGCAGTGGAGTAACATAAATAAAGGAAGGGGAGATGTGGGAGAGTAACATAGATAAGGGAAGGGGAATGTAGGGGGGTAACATTAATATAAAGCAATTTTTGTGTGCCATGTATTTTAGTGGAGAGATTACAAATGGTGCTTAGCCAGATGTGAAACAAGAACACATCGAGGTGTACTTTAGGTGCTGTTTAAACTCAATTTCTAAAATCGGTAGTTTGTCTATTAGTTTGATTGTGTGGGGGATAACATTTCATAGTTTTGAAACATTATTGTATGATTTACTTACCAACTAGATGAACTTGTTAGAAGATCAAAACTCTCTGCAACTAGGGTAGACCGGAGTGTATTTTGGAGTACGGGGCATTTTTCTGCCATGTAGAAAAGTTTCTCAGCATTAACTAATTGAAAAAAATGTTAAATAAAGAGGTAATTTTAGCCATTCCAATTTTCCTGGCTCAGTGTAGTAGTGGGGTCTCTGTGGGGTGTTTGTAGCAAATTTTACTATTTTATTGTGGCATGTTTCAAGTCTAAGTTTGTCACTTTTATTTTAAGTTAGTAAGAATTAGTGAGGTGTACTGTAGTACTTAGAGTAAATATGTTCTAGCTGATGATTGTCTGGTACAGTCAGTAGGATATGAGTTAATCCTATACACAGACCAAAGTTTCATATGGGTTTTTTAAAAGATTGTGATAAATGCAGGTCGAACTGAAGTTTTTCATCAGCTTGCATACTATTTCAAATTTGGTGTTATTGGAGGAGATGATTTTGAAGGATGATTTTAGTTCCGCATATTTTTAGATATTAAAAGCATTATTTTAGTTTAGTTAGGATTAAGTAGTTGGTGGGAGTTTGTGAGCCAGGAATCGACTACAGTAAATGAGAATTGAGTCAATGCCTGTAGTTTTAGAAGGGTTTGCGCAAAGCAGATGAGTGTGGAATCAGCTGCTTATTGCACATTATACAATGACTGGCCATTAACATTCAAAAATGTGCACGCTGATAGGTTAGCTCACTTGGCATGCCTGTTTTAAAATTGAGCATATACCTATAGAAGAAAGTGTGGTCGCCCGGACTTCCTTCTATTAATATATGCTTCAGAACTTTCCAGTTTTCTTAATTAAAAAAAAAATGAAATAAACTCTAAAATTTGAACAGGTATAATAGAGACAGGACAGAGAAAATACAAGGAAAATCAGGTATGTTATGTAAAATTAAGAAATGTACTTGATTGTTCTTGTATTGTTTTCTGCCCTGTCTCTCTCATGTGTCTGAATGGTTCCAGATTTCAGTATTTTTTCATTAAAAAAAAAAGCAACAGAGATCTTCCTTTCTTTCCAAAGCATTGATGTATTACATAAGAGTGAGTGCGTAAGTCCCATACGCATGCACAGTACTTCAAGAAAGCCCCATGACACAGGGGAAAAAGCAGAAGAGCACCTCAATGTCGTTATACAAAGACATTCTATAAGAAAAGTAAGTAACTTTTTTCTGAAATAATGTAATTGTATAATAGCAATAAACCATGGCTGTGTGTGGGTAATGCTGGATTTACCCACAGTTGGCATTGTTTGGTCAGTCAGGCTTCGCTGTTGTGATCAAACCACCCCAGCTGTGGGTAAATTCAGCATTACTCACACCTTCCCATGAGCTGTTCCTATATTAGAGGCCAGGTCGATTGCTGTATGTAATTTATTTGTAATGATATTAAATAATAGTGGTTCCAAAAGTAGCCATTTGACTTCCTTTTTGCCAGCCAAATAGATAACAATGACATCACAACAGGAAGAATGACTAAGTCTAAGGGAGGATAATTCAGAGAGCAGTTATGAATGGGAGATGGTATCAAATGGCTTTAGGTAGGCCTATGAAGAGAAGTGACTAACTTACCTTCATTTCTATTTTGGATGATGGTATTGGTGACGCTAAGAATGGTGTTCATAGTCCTGTGATTGTGATGAAAACTGTATTATATACTGGTTAACAGGTGTCTGTTGGTGAGCCGATTAATGAGTTGTGAGTGAATGCATTGTTCTAGTATTTTGAATGGGGATAAGTATAGGTCTGTAATTTGAGAATTTGGTTGAGTTTTTACCTTTTAGTATAGAAATGATATAGGGCATTTTCCATATGGCTGGGACATGGTTTTCTGTGATTAATAAGTATAGAAATAGGGTAGGTAAGAGCATCGGCTGCTAGTTTTAGGTATTTGACTAGCAATTTATCTGTTGCTAAGGTTGTTACTTTTAATTTGGAGAGCAGTTTTTTATTGTGGAGGTTTGGACAGTTTTAAAAGAGGTATTATAACCATTGTTACATGGAATGTCTGAGGTAAAGAGGGGAGTTTGTGCCTTAGGTTTGATGAGAGATAGAACAGAGTTAGTAAAATAGGAGATGAACTGTGTCACTATAGTTTCATTATTGTTAGAGGTTATAGAGGCTGGACTTGTAGACTTACTGGGCTGGGGAACATTTTTTATGGAGGATCAGAATAATCTGAAGTTGGTTTTGTGATTTTGTTGTGTGTTGAAATAGTATGACAGTTTTTCTTTTTTAATTTGCTTTTTGGAAAGGTTTCTAAGTTGTCTAAAGTTTTGTAATCATGGTAATATTTGGAGTAAAGGACATCTGTAGCATGGCCTAAAAATGTGGCCATTGAGAAAAATAGGCAACACAGCAAAACAAAAACATGGTTCTTCTGTAGAGTTCCAAAAGAAAGAACGTGCAATACTAGAATCATAGGTAGTTACTAAGCATGCACACCAGGAGACCATAATGAGCCTGGCTCAAATTCCCAATTGCCGTAAAGCATTATCTGGGTAATTGACTTGCTAAAGATCATACAGTAGGAAAATAAAGGTGAGGGAACCAAACCTTGTACTAAAGAAAGTAGCTTGTTAGCAACACACAATCTTAATCTTCACAAACTGCCAGACTAACAACATGGTTAGATATATTTTAACTTTGTGAAATATAATGAAGATGTGTAATGATTAATGGGTTCTATCACTTCTGTTTTTTTTTTGGATGGTAGTTATCACTTGTTTTAGCCTTGTATTGTATTTTATTGTATTATATGACATCTTGTAAAATGTGTTATCTGTAGCACTGATGTACTCATTTGTTAAATTAAATGAGTACACTGACTGATCCTTGTGAACTTTTTCACCTGAAAAGAAAAAAAGAAAAAAGTCTGTCTCCCTGGTATTCATAGTAGGCAGTTAAAACTTAGCAGCATATTTGGGGAGGACTCATGCATACAGGAAGAGGACACACAAATGGTACTCAAACTGCAACAAAGGATCAGCCTCAAACTCCTGTCATAGCTGTGAAACCATGACACTGCCCATTATATCACAATGTAATCATGGCTGAAGATCAGGCTCAAACACCTGACCAGAGCTGTGAAGCCATGACACTGCTCATTATATCACAATGTAATCATGACTGAAGATCACGCTCAACCCCCCTGACTAGAGCCATGACACTGCCCATTATATTTCTATATAATCATAGCTGAGGATCAGGATCAGACCTCTTACCAGAGCTTTGAATCCATGACACTGTCCATTATACCACAATGTAATCACAGCCAAGGATCAGGCTCAAACCCCTGGTCAGAGCTGTAAAGCCATGACACTGCCCATTATACCACAATGTAATCATGGCCAAAGATCACGCTCAACCCCCTGACTAGAGCTGTGAAGCCATGACACTGCCCATTATATTACTATATAATCATAGCTGAGGATCAGGATCAGACCTCTGACCAGAGCTTTGAATCCATGACACTGCCTATTATACCACAATGTAATCACAGCCAAGGATCAGGCTCAAACCCCTGGTCAGAGCTGTAAAGCCATGACACTGTCCATTATACCACAATGAATTTTCTTTATATGGTTTCAGGATGCAGAAAAGCAGAAAAAGACAGAATTTACAGCCATATGTATGACATCAAAAACCATAATGTGCTGAATGCACTAGCGAAACACATTGTGGATTTTGCTACCCATACATCCAACTTTAGGGTATTTCACCCTGTGCAATTAAATGCTAGAAAGGGTAATAACAATTTTTTAGAAAGAATAGAATTAAAGTGGATTTTGAGGATGCAGGCACACTATCATCCTGGACTTAACATTGCATTGTGTATTAAGCCTGAGCTAGAAGCCAGGCATACTAAAAACATTTCAAGAAGCACTGAGTCATCATCATTTGAATATGTAATTAATTGGCTTTGTTCGCCTTAATTACCTATGGATGTTTGCTCATTTACACTAACAATGGTCTGTTATAAAGGATGACTTTGGTGTATTGTTTTTAAGGATCTGATGAAGCATAGGTGGACCTATGCGAAAGCACCTATCCATTTTCGTTTTTGCTGCAATAAAAGGTTTGGCTTTTATTTGAAGTGGCTTATGCCATTTCTGCTTTTGGACTATTAGTGCTATCAGCGCTGTTATACCTTTTCGTTTATGTAGCCGTGGTGGTCTACTTGGCTTTTTTCTACAATTTATGGTTTCAGGATATGAAATAAACAAAGTCGGTGACTGCTGGTACAGACAGTAAACAAGCAAACTTGTTAGGCCTAGTGTTTCCTCTTTGATAACATGACTACAATCACAGAGATTTTAAATACATATTATTTCTACAAAATCTATTTGCTTGCATCTAAAAGCTTGTATCTTATTGTAACCTTTTGTAAAGCTAACATACTTATTTAGAATGGAGCTTTTCTCCCCTGGCCTCAGATGAAAAAGGGCCTTGTGCCCAGTCAGATTATCCAGGTAAACAAATGCTAATAAACAATGAATAGTAAACAAGAGTTCCTCTTAAAACTGAGAGGAACACAGCTGTGATTCTTCAATGCAATGAGTGTGCAAGTTTGAGCAGGACAGCATATACCAAGTCCAGGTCTGCACTAACACATAATATTACCCTCATCCCAAGCTGCAGCAATCCCAGGGTCAATATGTATAAATTGCAGAAATATCAGAAGTACAGACACCCCCCAAGTGTCCCTGCAGGTTTGCACAAGTAGTTCTTGGGACACCTACATGCTCAGTTTACATAACGCCTTGTTCCCTGTTCACTTTTAAGGTGGTAGAGTTTTTAGCATCTTACACAAAATGAGTTAGAAGTCATTTCTAACCAATGTTGTTTCACTCTGGACACTTCTGCTGCTTGTGTCCCCTGTAACATGTGGGTGACATGCATAATGACACCCATAATACTGAAATGTGCTGCATTAATTCATCCCTGAGTAAAAAGTCAGGCCTTTAGCATTTCTATTTAATGCAATGCAATCAGTTTATACCTGTGTTCTTTTTCCCTCTCTCTCTCTCTCTCTGTGCTGACTTAAAACCTGCCTGTTTTTTCTCTTTTTGTCTTCCTGCTTATTATTCATGTCAGATATAATGCAGCACTAGAATCAATGAATTTACTCTGTCACTCTCAGACTGCGTGCCAAATTTCAATAATCTGTTTCTGCTATCAGTAGTTGGAATGTTACCTATTAGTGTTTGCGGATTACACTGTTGGACTGATGAATATACAGATTTTGGAGGAGCAGCTCTATGAACAAAGTTTTGTTTTCAAGATAAATGTCTCCAGTATCATAAAAAAGTAGCATTTAATTTACTTAACCAGCTGAATGTTCTGCACCCTTTGGTTTAGTATATTTAAGTTAGTAGGGAGTTTCCAGGGCAATTTCTTTCATTATTAGGTTGCATTAATTCAGTTTCATTATATTACTTTCAGAAATATAATTCTAGAAATAAAAACAAAGGGTATAACTTATAAAAGTAAAGCTTTAAAAACCAATAGGATTTCAGATATATTATTATCATAACAAATTGCCTTTATTGAAATCAGGATGAGTGCTTTCACCTATAAAAATACTTCATATGACCTGATGAAATCTTCTTTATAGCTGAATATGTTCAACCCGATTTCAGTAAGGCACATTTTCCAATGAAAATATCATCTCTGTTATCTTATTTTATTTATTTTACATTTGTTGACCGGGCTGGTCTAACTGGATATATTTCCATTTTCATTAGAGGCCCAGGGAGAAAATCTCCAACATAGCACAAACTGTAATATGCAATTGTATAACAAAAAAAAGTAACAAAAAAGTAAAAGGTATATACAATCAAAAGAAGGCATACTCAAAATAAAAATACTAAGTAGGTGAATAATGTAACAGTCATGTGATTGTTTGAATAAGAGAGATACACTAAAGTTCATTGTTAGTTAACAAAAACACTTGTGGTTATAAGTTTTCAGAGACCAGATTTTAGCATACAGAGGGGTATACAGAGTAAGATGTAGAACCATAGGCAGTATGAAGAAAAAAGAAAAGGTGGTTAATTAATCAGGGTTAGTGCAGGGACATAACCAGTGTGATTTTAGGTGAATTTTGAGTTGAGAGTAAAAAACTTATTGTTTTTTAAACCTTTACCTCTAGAAGTTATAGCCTTCATTGTTATTTGGTGATTGGTTCCACTCTAGAAGCTATATCCTTTATTGTTATTTGGTGATTGGTTCCACTCTAGAAGCTATATCCTTTGTTGTTATTTGGTGATTGGTTCCATTCTAACAAGTGGACTATGAAATAACTATTTAAGGGTTATTACAGTTACCTTTTTTCTTGTTCAGTTTGCCACTTTCCTGAACTACACTGCAGCTTTATTTCCCATCACAAAGACGGAGCACTTTTTCACATTCCAAGATTAACTTTCAAGAAACATTTTTATAATATGAGTCACAAAATGTTATTACCTCTTTCTGTTTAAGAGCAGGGCACTTTTTTACATTCCAAAACTTAAAATGAATATGTAAGAGACATTTTTATACCTTGAGCCACAAAATATTATTGCCTCTTTCTGTGTCGCTAACATTAACAAACCCTTATTTGTGTATCTGATGCATCTGCTTTTGAGTCTGTTCTCACATAGTCTCCTGTGTCATTTTGCTATCCATTGATTGATCTGATTGCTTGATTTTTACCTTTGCTAATGTATGCAGAGAAGGTGTATCTTATTTATCTGTGATTGTACACTGCCTGAGTGCTAACACTCACCTATGCTTACAGTAATTTATCGTTATCACCAGCCATTCAGATAACCCTTTCCTACTGTGGCTATAAATGTTCTACAGCCTTTTTAAAATCAAGGTCACCTTTGAAATTTATACACAACTCATGAACTGCCTTTGAAAACTATAACTTTCTCACAAACATAAATAAATAAAAATAAATTGGTAAATGCTGGCATCTGATTAATAAATAAATGTGAGTTTGATCATGTATTGGAAGTTCAAAAGCATGTATTTTCACAGTAGCTTATTTTCTTTTGTTCATTGTAGTTTTCATACTAGCCTTTTTCTATTTTTCTTTGTTATGACCTGCCCTTCACAGTACAGCAATCCACCTGCTGACCACAATTTACTGAATGCTGACCACTAGGCTATACTCATGTAGAATAATGCATATTTTAGTAACTTGATTTTAATCTTCAGACCCTTCTTTTGTACGTTATGCTATGATGACACCAACTCTCCTGGACGGCATGTGAAGGAAGGCCAATTGCTTTATATAAAGCAATTAGTGAACAAAAAGAAGTTAAGAAAATAAGCAACAGAATTGTTGTAGACATACAAATGCAATACTTACATCTTCTATACCTTTTCTTTTCTGAAAATTAAAAGAAAAGAAAGCACATTATATCAGAACAAAATCATTTCATATCATATTGTTTGCAAATACATTTTGTCATGCTGTATGGGTAAGAAAAGGTTCAAATGTGGGATTACATTCTTCACCTATCAAAACAGAAAGCAGTTAAGTATGAGAGACTATGTTACTGGAGGATGCCCACACACACACACACACACACACACACACACACACACACACACACACACACACACACATACACAGGTAGTTTGGATAGTCACCAATTAATTCACTTATGGACACTATTTTTCAGATGTGGGAATAAACTGAATTACTTGGCTGGGAAAAAAATGTTAACAGCTCACCATTGTGCTACCCTCTTATTTGTTAGTGTTTATGATTTTTTTTTAACAATATACCCCCCTCCACTGTATGTTGATTATCACTCTCCTATAGGCTTATTAGCCCAATCATTCCTCATCATCAGGGTGACTGTTGAATTGTAGGGGCCAATATTCAGACAGCCATCAGTGATGATTTAAGGGTTTTTACTTTATGCTCTATCTTTCCCCATGCATAATGGGCTCAGGCAGGGGAAGGGAAGTGGACAATAGGGCTGACCATGCTGGTCATCCCTCACCTCCAGAAAGGACATTGTCAACAAGCATCTCTGCCCCAACCCTAAAGCATGGGAAGTAGTTTCCCCAGTCAACACCAACAAAATCGCATTTCCCCATGTCTTCCTTGAGCACCTGCAAGAACCCCCTCTCCCCCAATAGAGGTGAGCGGACCATTCCCCTTCACCCCTCTCCATCCCTGCCTGGCTCTTCCGGTGCCATGGCAACTATATGAACCCCTGCCACATGAGTCACAGTTAGGGCACCATCGCCCTGCACCACACAGTCAGGCTTAGCATGTATGATTACTTATTGTACCCCCGCTACATGAGTTACAGTTAGGGCACCATCGCCCTCACCACATAGTCAGGCTTAACATGTACTATTACTTATTGTACCCCTGCTGCATGAGTCACAGTTAGGGTCCCATCACCCTGCACCACATAGTCAGGCTTAACATGTACAATTACTTATTGTACCCCTGCTACATGAGTCACAGTTAGGGCACCATCGCCCTCACCACATAGTCAGGCTTAACATGTACTATTACTTATTGTACCCCTGCTGCATGAGTCACAGTTAGGGTCCCATCACCCTGCACCACATAGTCAGGCTTAACATGTATGATTACTTATTTTACCCCTGCTACATAAGTCACAGTTAGGGCACCATCACCCTGCACCACACAATCAGGCTTAACATGTACTATTGCTTACTGTACCCCTGTTACATGAGTCACAGTTAGGGCCCCATCACCCTGCACCACATAGTCAGGCTTAGCATGTACGATTACTTATGTTGTGTAGCACCGGTCAGTAATACTAGACAAGTACTCTTGAGCTGTTGCTATACTCTGCGGATCACTGAAGGAGTACTTTTGCAGGTGAAAAGTATGTAATATGCCAGTAAGATCATTTTTAAGTAGGGTGCTCAGGAGTGCACCAAAAAGTGGTGCCATGTGGTGCCCCACAAGTCAGTATTGAGTATGAGTATGCAGACTAAGTTCTAAAGCAGGACGGAAAGGTCTGTTTTGAAGACAGCTATTCAGTTAGCTGCAGGATATGCCACAGATACCATTGATTTGTAGTTTTATTTTCTTAAAATGCATGAAAACTGCTCCATCGAGTTTATTCTTGCAGAACATGTTTGAAGTCTGTGATGTATCTAAACCCTGTGATAATACTTAAGTTCTATTTGAATCCATTTTGTGAATCATAGGATCATAGCAAGTTACTAGGCTACTGGCCCTCAGGCCCGTATGAGCCTAGCCAAGAATTTATCCCATGTTTAGAAAAGTCAGCACCCAATGCCCCTCCAGCAGGGACACAGGTGGAATCCCTGAGGTTTATTTTCTATTTCCCATCCAGTTATCCAGGTTATGATTAAAAAGGGATAATGAGGTACTCTGCTTCATGTGAAGAAGGAGTCTATTCCAAAGATTGGGGAGTCTCTGGGACATACATCTGTCCAGCCAAGAAGTCCTACTGATGTCCAACAAACAAACAGCTGCGGAAAGCACATGTTCAACCTCTTCACTTAAAATTGTTGTATTTGTTGCTTCTGTAGTAATAATAGCTCATCCACTTGGTAAAAACAAAGAGCTGTTTATTAAATAAATAAATGTGAAGCGAAACCAACTGTTAAAACAAATAAGACAAAGAAATCCTGTTAAGCGCTTTTTGTCTTCACAACGTGAAGACTTTTTCACACTAACTGCTTTCTCCTACAATCCTTCTAATTATAACTTCCTATTACATCACATGGTTTGCTTAATTAATTTCAATATTGTTACAATCTGTTGCTGGTAGCTGTTCTCCTTCTATAACACCTATTAATGTTGTCCATGCTTGCTCAACTATAATGCGAAACAAGTTCGCATATTGAACATAAGTATACAAGATAGAAACAAAAATAGTACAATTTTTATATATATACAACTATCTGCATACATACACATTCTAGTTGAGTCAAATCTAATTACTTACTAGCTACACCATTTCGGACTCAGTGTAAGTCCGAAGTTGCTGTCAGCACTTTAACTCATTTGCTGATGTTTTTGTATTTGCGTACCTTCGCCAAGTGTAAATATGCTCGTTCACTTCTAACTTGTAATCTTCCTTGTACATGATGACTAATCCACCTCCCTTATCTGGTTTCATAAATCTTAGGGGTAATTGTTGAATGTTGTTAATTGCCTGTCTTTCCTGCTTAGAAATGTTTCTCTCACTTTTTGTTATTTTACTATTCTCTATGTAATGTCTAAAATCTATTTCACACATCTTTTCAAATAATGCAACACTGTTGTGCAAGGGTGGATTATATGTACTAGTAATGTAAAATTTGGTTTCACTCTGTTTATCTATTCCCATAATCACTGCTAAATTAACCTTACATATAAATAATTTCATGTCTATGAGAGTTTGTGCTAATCGTGCTTTCTCTGCTATTACAGAAGTCTTGCCTTTAGCAAAAAGTCCAACCATGTTATGGCTTATTTCAGTCTCTGTATAATTATAGAATGTGAAGTCTTTTTGCTTATTGGACATGATTTTACAGTACCTTTTGTTACTCTCAATTGTACTTTTTATTTCCTCTGTCTCCCGTTGTTGTAGGAGCGCTGTTGTTTCCCTTTCCGAGAATTGTGATTTTGGGTCTGGTGGTGAACATTTTCCCCATTGTCAAAGTTTTGATTAGAGGAATTGTTCCCTCTACTATAATTGTTTTTCTGTATAATTCTTTCACTCCTTCGCACTTCATTGTTGTTGTTGTTACCAGTTTTGTTATGTGTGAATTGAGTTACATTTTCCTGAATTCCATCAATTTCATCTTCTCTTCCGGGTGCTCCTGTTTGTTTCCACGCCTGGGATGGTGGGGGGTTTCGGGTATGCTGTACCATTTCTGTATGCTATCTTGTCGCATTTATTACTACTGTCTACAACTACCTATTCCATCACAGACTCCTTACTTATCTCTGCTCTTACCTACTCCTGACTTATCTAACTTACCTTCAGTATCCAGCTCTGCTGATTGTTTCTTCTCCAGCTGCTTTACTACCTGTTTCAACCCGCTCCGTTCGCCCTGCAGGCTCACTCCACTCCTCTCCCTACCCCCAATTCCCACCCACCCCCAGGGGTCCTACTCTTATACTATTTAGCCACACTCTTTCCTCCTCCCATAACTCTCAGGCTACCTTACCATTGGCCACACACCCCATTCATCCTTCTCTAACCACTCCCTATTCTCTCCTACCACACCCTCCAATTATTGTTCTTCCCTATCCACAACTACCATACACCCATACCTACAACAAGACACCTAACTAATAATCCATCCAAATGTATAAACTATCAATCCGAACACACTTATACTTTCACCTGTTACTTCTACTATTTATTCTACCACCATTACTTTTAGCCTACATACTTACCTGCTATGAACACTCATTATATCTACACCTTCATAACCCCATAAGCTAATTACCTCTTCTTCCCTACCAATACTATCAAAACATGTAAACATTACATCTACACCCAGCTATCTACTGTCAAGATTTCATAGAATACTCCACATTAGGTATTACAATCATAATCCCAGAAAATCTCCACATCTGTACAGAAGATTCCCAACTCCAGCCTTTCTAATACAACTCCTCTCATTAAAAGATGGAGATATCCACCCAAATCCTGGCCCAATAACACTTCCTACCACACAGCTACACAATCCCAATCAATTCAACACTCATTCTCTTACTCAACTAACAAACTCTCTCTTCATAGCCCACCTCAACATACGTAGCATTAATAATAAAGTCTCACAACTCCATGCTCTCTTAGAAGTCTACTCTTTCGACATTCTTTGTTTAACAGAAACCTGGTTAAAGCCTGTAACTAAAGACAATGAAATCACCACACCCGGATATAATATATTTAGATCTGACCGTGTAGCAAAGAAGGGCGGGGGAATTGCTATCCTATTTAAATCAGGTCTACAGATCACCACATATGACCTTAAACCACCTGTAGATTCTACTGCTGAAATTCTTATTTCCATACTTCAACTCAACACTTTCAAATCCATTTATATTATCTGTATCTATCTACCTCCTGGCAACAACAATGCCACCATAGAAGATATCCTCTGCTGGCTATCACAAAACCTGCCCCAAGAAACCATTATCCTAGGTGATTTTAACATAGATTGGAACTGCTGTTGCAGCAGCCACCCTACCACCCACATTAACCTATTTGGTTTCTCTCAAATCATTACCTCCCCTACCAGGATAAACAAGCCCAATAAGAAAGAAAGTACCTTGGACTGGATTCTTATAAATAACCATCCCCACACATATGAATCTGGAACCCTCCCTGATGATATTAGTGACCACTCACTTACCTACATTATCAGGCATAAGACCAATGTCTCCATTCCAGCCACTTTCAAGTTTATTAGGTCCAAGAAAAACTTTAACCCTGATCTCTTTCAAAGCGAACTAAGAGCATGCAATTGGTCTCCCTTAAAACACCTCCCATTGGAGGAAGCTGTTAAATACTTTAATTCCAAATTCCTAACCATTCTAGATAACCATGCACCAAACCACTCTATTAGAATCAAAACTAAATCTGCCCCATGGCTGTCAAAAGAAACCAAACAAAAAATCCGCCTCAGAAATAAATACTGGGCCAAATGGCGTATGACAAAAAACTCTGCTGACCATCAAAACTTTAGACAACTGAGAAATGACACTAAGAAAGCTATACTGTCTGATAAAAGAAACTACTACTTACAGTTCCAGCAAACTAAACATAATAACCCACAAAAATTCTGGGCAAGTATTAACCAACTACTACACCCAGGTCAATCCATTACACCTAACCCACAAGGCACAGACCAGGAGAACCCAAAGCACACTGCCAATGCCTTTAATACCTTTTTCACTGAGGCCATTCAAACACTTGCCAGTCACCTGTCACCTAATAATTTCACTTTACCTATGTCTAACACAACTCCACCCCCTCCATTTCTCTTCCAACCTGTCCCTACAACATATATTATTTCGCTTATCCAAAAACTTAAACCTTGCTCTCCTTCAGCAGACCAATTACCAGCTGAATATCTACAGAAATCAGCCAAATCCATCACCTATCCCATTTCCATTCTGATTAACAGAACCATTAGTGAAGGACACATCCCAAGCATCTGGAAAGTCTGCCATATTATCCCCCTTCATAAAGGTGGAAACTCTGCTGAATTCTCCAACTACCATCCCATAGCCCTACTTTCACCTTTGGCAAAAATAATGGAAAAATGCATCCATAAGCAACTGCTAGACCACCTAATCCAAAATAACTTACTTTCCAGCTGTCAACATGGTTTCAGACCTTCCCACAGCACTACTACTGCCCTCCTTTCCTTTACTGACTGTATTAACAAAAAACGAAATGCCAATATGCTTTCCTAAGCACTATTTATTGATCTGTCCAAGGCATTTGATATGGTTAATCACCAAATACTTATAAATATCCTCAAATCCCTGTCACTAGATACACTCACTATTAAATGGTTCCAATCCTATTTAGATAACAGACAACAGGCGGTACTTTGGCACAACACTCTATCTACCCACCTGCCCATTAACATTGGCATCCCTCAAGGGTCCATATTAGGTCCTCTTCTTTTCTCCAGATTTATCAATGACCTTCATATAGCAATCCCCCAAGCTGCATGCATTCAATATGCCGATGATTCTACACTTATATGCACAGCCACATCCACTTCTAAACTTCACTCCCTTATCCAAGAAGTATTTAATACAGTAGAACAATGGTTTACACAACATTGCCTTCTGTTGAACCCCAAAAAAAGTAAACTCCTCCTTTTCAATCCTACTCATAAGACCGTCCCAATAGATTTCTCAGTTACATCCACTAATGGTACTTCCATATCACCTGACCCAACTACCAAACTACTTGGTATTACCATAGACAACAATCTTAACTTTGACACCCATATCAACAATACTATAAAAACCATTAACAAAAAAAACTAGGCTCTCTCTACAGAGCCAAACCCTTCCTTTCACCAACAGTCAGAATAACTATTGCTTATACCCATCTAATCTCTACACTCCTCTATGCCTCACCCATATTTACTAATTTATCTAAAAATAACCTCACCAAACTGGAAATCTCCTACAATAACATTGCCAGGTTTGCTACTGGCAACCCATTCAGAACCCACCACTGCTATAACCTTAAGCAGCTTGGATGGCTAGAAATTCAGAATCTGCTTAAATCCCACCAACTAACCATTGCCCATAAGACTCTTTACTAACCTTCCAGTACTCCTGTACTATCTACCCTCATCACCCCCTATAAGAATCTGAAATCCTTGCTCTCATCACACAAACTTCTTGTAAACACCTCTAAATCTAATAACAGGGCTGGGGACTCTCTTTTCAGTAATACTGTTGGAAAATCCTGGAACCTTCTCCCCAGTGAACTTTCCTCAGTTTCCTCCACATCTCATTTCAAAAACAGATTGAAACTTTTCCTAAGAACACACTGGCTATGCCCTTGTACTAAACCTGACTAATCATTTTTCTACTTTTTCTACTCATACAGGCACTGCCTACCCACTACTTCCCTACAAATAGTTCTACTTTCCTTACCTGCCTCATTACCTTTTTCCTATTCCTTACCCTTCTTTTCATCCCCTAAGCTTACTCATAGTGTGATAACTCTTTATTTATATAATTACACAATATGCCTCTTTTATTGTGACTTTCTGTATTCTACCTGTAATTTGCACTGTACCTGCCTACTGCACTGCAAAGTATTTCTGCCCTCTCTGTAATTTTTGCATTGTACCTGCCTTTGGCACTGTGAAGTATTTCTGTCCTCTTTGTTTTTTTTATGGGTTAACTTCTAATGTTCTTTGTAAATATAAATGTATTATTTCCTCTTATCCCAGACCTTATCTCCCAGACTATAGTATATTATTAGACTTGTATTTCTAGTATTGTACCTGAATTTTGAAATGGGAGGTATTTAGACCACTATGATAATTTCTGTATTAACCTGTAACATAATTGTATGTAATAATGTTTTTGTTATTTTTTGCACGGAGCTTATCTCCCCGGGCCTCTACTGAAAATGGACATGTATCCAGTTAGACTAGCCCGGTCAACAAATGTAAAATAAAAAATAAAAAATAAATCTTCTTCATTTTTGTTGATTTTAATTTTTCCATCAATTGGTTTATACTTTCAAATGTTCTGTTGTAGTCAAACTTGTAACATTCAAAGTCTGTGCTATTTTTTATGTCTTGATCTATCTTTTGTATATCAGTAGACAAAACTTCTAAATTAGCTTGATAATGTTTAGCCATAAGTTCAAGTAGCTCTGTTCTATCTTATGTATATTAAGAATAAAAAACTTAAATAGATGTAACTGATGATTAAATAGCAGTAAACATCTAATAGTATAATCAAACATGTTCACAACAAATTATAGGAGCGTTTATGTTTAAGTATATTATATTTCTTTAGGTATGTAAATAATATTAATGTATTAAATAGTAAGCTCAACAATTGGATTCACTATCGTATACGCTATGAGCTATTAAACAGAGTAAGAATTGGTTCCGCTTATTTAGATAGGAATTATCGTATTAAATGTGTGGGAGTAGTACAGATACTGATGACACCACACAATTTATTTTTGTATTCTTGAATTAGGTACCTAAGTGGACCCATTTTAAGGTCCATAGTACCTGAGGACGTTTACTACCCTACAGATATATGAGTGGAGTAAGGTAACAAATGTAGTAATTATTAAATGTTTATTTAACAACTTAATAAACTATAAAGATCTTTTAAGTTAGAAGTGAACAAGCATATTTACACTTGGCGAAGGTACGCAAATACAAAAACATCAGGAAATGAGTTAAAGTGCTGACAGCAACTTCGGACTTACACTGAGTCCGAAATGGTGTAGCTAGTAAATAATTAGATTTGACTCGACTAGAATGTGTATGTATGCATATAGTTGTATATATATAAAAATTGTACTATTTCTGTTTCTATCTTGTATACTTAATATGCAAACTTGTTTCGCATTATAGTTGAGCAAGCATGGACAACATTAATAGGTGTTATAGAAGGAAAACAGCTACCAGCCACAGACTGTAACAATATTGAAATTAATTAAGCAAACCATGTGATGTAATAGGAAGTTATAATTAGAAGGATTGTAGGAGAAAGCAGTTAGTCTGAAGAAGTCTTCACATTGTGAAGACGAAAAGCGCTTAACAGGATGTCTTTGTCTTATTTGTTTTAACAGTTGGTTTCGCTTCACATTTATTTATTTAATAAATGGCTCGTTGTTTTTGCCAAGTGAATGAGCTATTATTACTACAGAAGCAACAAATACAACAATTTTAAGTGAAGAGGTTGAACTTGTGCTTTCCGCAGCTGTTTGTTTGTTGGACGGCTTGTTACTACTTGTTGGCGTGGTAAGTCCTACTGATGCCACACAGCAGGTTTGAGGTCGTGCATGCGGGTTACTCAAGTGAAGCTTGACTTGTGGATATGCATCTGTCCCATCAAGGGGGGGTCTAAGATTTCTTTGTATGCCAGTCACCTGTGAAGAGTCTGTATGAAACTGAGTAGAAGGACATAGTTTTTAACCTACCTGTGTATAGTAGATGTGTAAGGCCCTGGATTCTCCTGATGAGGAACCTTTGTGGTCTCTCCAGCTGCTGCATGTGCTTTGTGAGGTACATGCCGAAAGGGACATTGTACTCAATAATGGGCCTTATAAAGGAAGAATACAGGGATGTTATGACCTCCTTGTTCTTGGATGAGATACCCTTAATTATGAGGCGGGCCATGTAGACATCTTTCCTTACAACAGAAGCAACATGGTGGTCAAAAGTCAGGTTGCTATCAACCTGGCTGTGCAAATCCCTCACGACTGACTGCATGGTTAGGACATTGCTATTAATGTGATAATTTGTGGGGACATCACTCTTCCCAAAGGGGATGATGATGCATTTTTGGTATTCAGCTTGAGGCCATGTTTCTGGCACCAGTCATTTGCTTGGGTGAGACCCTCTTGGAGGATGTCCACATCACTAGGGGAATTGATAACAGGGCCCAGCTTGCAGTTATCTTCAGACTTGGTCAGTCATAGCCCACTGGTTTTGATCTGCACCTCAGAAACGTGTATCCCAAATAGAGGCTCCAAAACAGATCCCTGGGGTACGCCGCTCATTATCGTCTACTGCTTGAGGTGGCTTCCTCTATTTTGACTAGGTGGGTTATATCAGTGAACCAGTTTGCTACCCATCTGGTAACATATGGATTGAAGCCTAGTTGAGAGAATTTATCTATTATGCCCGAGTGGGAAATAGTGTTGAAGGTTTGGCTAGGTCAGGGTAGGTGGTGTGCACCGTCTTCCCCTTGTCCATGGCTTTGGTGACTGTCTCAAAGAAGTCAACCAAATTTAACAGACATGACCTCCCCTTGATGAAACCAAACTGTTTGCTGCTAATGAGGTCCATGATAATCAGTTCCATGGCCCTTCAGATCAGACTAGTTAGGCTGATGGGTCAATAATTTTCCAGATTGGCGGACACTCTACCTTTGTGAATAGGGATGACAGTGGCTGTCCTCCACTCAGGTGGGATTAAGTCGGTACTCAGGCTCTGGTTGAATAGCGCATCTAATGGTGCTGCAAATTTCTGCCTGAGTTCATGTAGGATGCATCCTGGGATGTTATCAGGTACCATAGAGGCTGTATGTTTTGCCTTTGAGAGAGTAGTGGTGACCTGTTCTCTAGATATAAGGGGGAGGGGACAGGCACTGGGGTGTCCTGATTTACTGATGGGGGGACAGAGGGGTGAAGTTTTCACTGAGTCTGTCAGCCAGCAAGTTGGCTATATCAACAGCATTTGTGTATGTTGTGTCTTTGACCACCAGTCCTGAGCAGATTTGGGTGCTAACTTTGAGACTGCGGACATATGTGAAGAAGGCCTTATGATTGTCTCTAGTAGATGTGGCCAATTTGGACTTAAAGTTTGCTTTTGAGGATTTCACTAGTGCTCTTATTTGCTTGTTCAGGCTAAGGAGAGATTGCTTCCAACTGGCTACCTGCTCCTTCTTGGTCCTGTAGAGCAATTTTTATCTTTTGTTATAGAGTTTATTTATTCCAGATGTCCACCAGACAGGTTTACTCTTCCTTGTGGAGGATGATTTTGTCATGTTGGGTATTCCTGATTCCATGCATCTATATAAATCCTTGTATAGTACTTTGGTGTAGTTTTGGACATTAGTGCCAGTTCCTACAGATAGGGTAGGGGCTGTGAAGCTGTTTATACCATCCCTCAGGAGGTTGTAATGAGCTTTGGAGAAGTTTTTTTCTGTTTGACCCTAGCTGGGGGTGGGGGAGATGGTGACTTTGAATGTGACCACTTTATAGTTGGATCTTACCAGGGAGGGTAATACTGTATGGGATGATGCAATGGTTACTCATATTGGTTAATACCAAGTCCACGATATTAGCACCTCTTGCGGGGTTATCGACTAGCTGCTCCAAGGCATTTCCATTGACAAAATTGAGGAATCTATGTGCATTTGTGTTCTGTCATGAGCAGTTCTTCCAAACTATGCTTGGGTAGTTAAAGTCACCCAGGATAAAGGAAAAGGGTTGAGTCTTGATAGATTCAAAGAGGTCCAGATAGGTGGAGTGGGTATCTTGATTCAAATTTGGGGGCTGGTAGCTAGCTGTGATTAGAATAGGGGTCTTGTCAATGGTTCACTGTACCTGGACTGTCTTCTGTACATCATACTGTTTGACCAGCCTGGAGGTGTGTATGTCTTTAATATATATTGAAACTCCACATCCTTTGACTTTACTGCCCACAGTTTAGTGTCTGAATGTATGATAGGATGAGTAACCAGGTAAGGCTGAGGTGCTCTCTGCAGCTTTGAACCAGGTTTCTGTGACTGCGCAGATGTCAGCATCTTCCAGGGTTAAGAATGTTTGCAATGAGTGCAGTTTCACGTTTAGATTCTTAGTGTTTAGTAGGATGATACTTAATTTGCATTTTGTAGAAATTTTTATGTTGGAATTTTTGACATAAGAAATACCAGGGAGCCAAAAAACTGTAGCATCCAATATTTATTAAATTAAATGGCTAAATAGCCTTATTACATAAAAAAGCAAGGAGAAACAGATCGGTTTTGGCTATACAAAGTACATAACCTTCATCAGTGTGATAAAGAACAATGATACAATTGCTTCCTTTTATAACTTAACCTGTGAGTCAGTCTTCGGCTAATTGGTCAATCACAAATTCTCATTAAGCCCTGGTGGGAATAAACCTCCCAACCTTATAATCCATTTCATTTCTTTGTTATTTATTATTTGGTGCCATCCAACTTTGTTGGTCCTGTTGCCAATAATTCTATCAATCACCATAAACCTCAAAAGTGCATTCTTGTGTCCCAATGAGTTTGTATAGTGCATTAGTGATTTTCTTTGTTTTCATGTCACTATAGTGTTCCGATATCCTCAGTCTGAGGGGCCAAGAGGTCTGTCCTACATAAAATGCAGATCAGGTGAATGTGGCAAGGTAGATCACCCAATTTGTACCGCAGTTAGCAACAAATGAGATGTCAAAAAAACATTGCCAGTATTTTTGCACTGGAATATTGGCTTTATAAGTCAGAAATGTACCAACCAGCGTTTAATACCTTTTTGATTTGCCTTGCGGAATATGTTCTAACTAAGAACATATTCTGATACCAAAATAAATGTTATCTGCAGGTCCAGGGCATGGCCATGGGGGCTTCTTTTGCCCCTATTTATGCTGGCCTCTTTATGGACCATCTAGAGAAACAACTAATTTATGACAACTCACATAATATTTACTTTCAGGAGACTGATATCTGGAGATGATATCTAGATGATTGCTGGCCAGTATGGTGATCAGATGTAGAATATCTTATCGAATTTGTGGGGTACCTCAATGAAAACAAATGGGGCATACATTTTACAGTTAAGTATAACATCAATAGGATCACATTTTTGGATGTCGTAATTACCCGGAATAATGATCCTACCTTGGAATCTGAGGTTTACCGCAAATATCCTCAATATAACTCTCTTCTTCATGCCTCCAGCTTCCATCCACCGCACATCTGCAGGAACATTCCCAAATCACAGTTCCTACGGATGAAGCGTATATGCTCACACAGTGCCACTTATGAATAATATAAGGAGGACCTTACCATGAGATTTAAGCATAGGGGTTATAAAATGAGAAATATTTCTAATGCCAAGATTTGGATGGCTACACTTGAGATACAGGGAGAAGAAACCAGGTAATGAATCTATTATTTGCTTAGTTACCACCTATGGAAGGAACACTGACGTGTTGGTAAACAGTGTCCGAAGGCATTGGAATATCCTTCTAGCGGATAATAAACTTTCGGATTTCCTTCAGGAGAAATGTCTCTTTTCCTTTAGAAGAGGTAGAAATTTAGGATCACACTTCAGCCACTATAAACATGTCCTCAGGACTAAGGATGATCCGACACAAACAACCTTAATGGGTGATCTACTTATGGGTTGCGTCCCCTGTGGCCACTGTACCCATTGTGGAAAAGTTATGAGATCTAAACAGTTCACGAGCAAAAATACTGGCAATGTGTTTGACATTTCATTTTTTGCTAACTGTGATACAGATTGGGTGATCTACCTTGCTACATGCACCTGTTCTGCATTTTATGTAGGACAGACCTCTTGACCCCTCAGACTGAGGATATCAGAACACTATAGTGACATGAGAGCAAAGAAAATCACTAATGCACTATACAAACACTCACTGGGACACAAGAACGCACTTTTCAGGTTTATGGTGATTGATAGAATTATTGGCAACAGGACCAACAAAGTTGGATGGCACCAAATACTAAATAACAAAGAAAAGAAATGGATTATAAAGTTGGGAGGTTTATTCCCACCAGGGCTTAATGAGCATTTGTGATTGACCAATTAGCCGAAGACTCACTCACAGGTTAAGTTATAAAAGGAAGCAATTGTTATCATTGTTCTTATCACACTGATGAAGGTTATGTACTTTGTATAGCCGAAACCAGTCTGTTTCTTTTTCCTTTTTTATGTTATGAGGCTATTTAGCCATTTAAGTTAATAAATATTGAAAGCTACAGTTTGCTGGCTCCCTGGTATTTCTTACTGCAATTTGGACTTTTGGAGCCATGCAATTGCCATGCCTGCAGAGGCTGCCATTTTTTCAATGGAATTTTTACCTCATCACTTTTCCTAAAAAAGGCACTATGGGGGAGGCAAAAGCCTTTGTCAGAAGCCTGAAGCCCAAGCGAGACCAATGCAAGCCATCTCTGGCAAAGCATCGTGGTCTGTCAATCATATATTCCCAGGTTGTCAGGTAGTGGATCTCCCTCGAATTACACCAGGTACTAAGCCAATTGTTAAGGTCAATATTTTTGTTTGTATTGAGGCATTGTTCTGGATGATGGTAGAATGCTGCTTAAGGCTAGAACATACCTGCCTGGGAAGCATATTCAGTGAGCTCAATCATGTCTCTCTTCATATAGTCCAGGGAGGTACATCTCAAGTCATTCACACCAACATGGACTATGACAGAGTCAGAACAGTACCTGTTGTTGAGAGACTTGAGTGCATATGTGATATGGTGGAGTCTGACATCTGACAAACAACTAACACTGATTTACTGCTTACCCAGCCTGGTGAGAGGCACATCTGTGTGTCTCACAATGGAGTGTCCTATGACTAATATGTTGGGTTTATGGTTAAACCTTAGTGGCTGTAAGACGTAGGTGTGTAGACTATGCATGGTATGTGGTGTGGAGTGTTGTGGAGATAGTGTTTTTCCCTTGGAGGTCTCCTTTGTTTGAGTATGTTTTTGTTGAGAACCTCTGCATATGTGGATGTGTGTTGTGTGGTGTGGGTGGTGTTTGAGGTGTAGTAATTGTGTTGACAACCTTCTCAGTGCCAGATCTACTGGTTTGTGAGGGAGAGAGCATAGACTCTAGGTTCCTAATGGAATTGAATCTCTCACAAATTGTGTTCCTAGGTGGTAGGTGTAGATGGGTGTCCGTATACATGAGGCAGTTTCTACACTGTCTCAGAATGCCCATATCAACCAGACTGGCAGGAGAAACTGTAGGAAATTGTCCGTCTATATTTGTCAGAATTTGAGGGAGAAAGGCCAGGGAGAGCTAAGGGTTAGGCCTAAAGCCCAAGTGCGTAAACCAAAACAAAGAGGCTTAGAATAACACTTACAATTTAAACAGACTATAGAAAAGCAGTAAAAAATACAGCAGAAAAGATGCAATTGAACACTTTAGAGAACAAGCAGGAAGCAGCAGAAAAATTAAGATGAAGTAATAGAGTAAGATGGGGAAACACAAATACAGTAAAGGCAGGTGAATAAAGTGTTTTTTTTAGTAAAATGGAAAGGGAGAGATGAGTAACAGAAGATAATTCAAGGTTAAGAAGGTAAGGGGGATGGCCTTCCCAAATGATCTCTCTGTATTAGGTAGAATGAGCTAATTGAGATAGGACTAGGACGAGTGTCCCAGATCAAATTTATAGTAGGGGTGGGCAACTGCAAAAGCCACCAAGTTTAAGAATACAACAGTAATTGGGCCAGAGGGAAAAAAACAAAATTTAGACAGAAGTCAAGCAAATATATAAATGCAGAAACAGATAAGTAATAATTCAGTCAAGCAAATAAATAAAAATAGCTCAGTACTGTTAAGAATCACTGAAACAGTTAGATCAAGTGCAAAAATTTCACTTATATCAGCTCTGTATTTCAGATTGTTTAAGAAGCAATCACAGTCAGGCACAATGTAACTTCTAGCAAAATAAGCACAAAGTCACACAAATGTAATACTTTTATACCAGCAAGATAAAAGACCCTTCCAAAGCCAAGCCCTGAATGATTAATAATAGCATGTATTTGTTTTAAGTGAGTAAGCAGTTGTTTCCAAACCAGATTTTTTAATATTTTAGCAGGAATGGAAGAGAGTTATTAGGATAAAGCCTTCTGGATCAGACAGGTTTGCTTTAAAAAGGGGAATTAATGTGAAATTCATTCCAAATTAAAGAGACAAGACCTATTGTGGGAAGCAGATTGTTTTTTCCAAATTTAAGAGACACAATTTATAGTGAGAAATATATTTTTGACATATGTAAGTGGCTGGAGTCTAACTGTAATAATCTGACTCCAAGGTATAAAGCAGTAAAGCCCTGACTATTAACCAGGTGATATGAGATTGATTTGTGGCTCAGGTGTTAGAGTGGCTGGATAAGGGATAGTGAAAATGAGTAGCAGACACAATCTCACTTATTCAGGAGGGGATGTAGTGTTCCTGTTGGTTGATTGCCACCAGTAAGTAGATACTTGACACAAAAAAGGTACAGCTAGGGCCACTTTGTGGTAAAGGATAAAGGTGTGACTACAGGCCAGCTAACTTGAGCTCTGTAAGTGATCCAGGTGACAGAGCAACCCCCAAAAAAAAAAAAACAATGGATGGACACAAAGATGGCCAAGCACCCAGGATGCTCTTAAGATCCATGACTGGCCCGAGAAACTCTGGAGTAAGTTTGAGGGGTTAGGTGAATGACTAGTAAATCCAGCAGGGATGTCAGGCAATCAGGACCATGAGGGTAAAAATGAGGTTTGAGGGGACCAAAACAAATTTTAAAAAGACAATGCAGTCAGAACCTGGGGACATGGTTTTGGTGATTTCAAGCTGATAATGTTAGCTCTCGCTGCTTATGTGTGGGGACACAAATGCACTGGTATGATAGTAGGAGGCCCTCATGGGGACAGAAGCAACTCTGTCCGTGTACAGGGGGTAGGTGGATTTAGGGGTTAATTAGAAATGACCCAGCAGTTCACATGAATGGGCACTTCTGGCTAAGCCCTAGACAGGCCAGGAGAAGTCACAGCAGTATGGGTTGAGTAGAATCAGTGCTGAGAAATTCTCTTTATTTGGTCACTTGGGCTGCTAGTCAGAATGGTTTGTGAAGGGGAAGGTCACAGAAGGGTGATAGCCCTCAGATGGCCAAAGCATTTAAGAACTTTCATCCCTGATTGGATGATGCTCCATCCAGTTGATTTTTACCCAAGCCAGTGGCTACACTAAGAATGATAGGGAATAAATGGTTTAGCGTTGATGGGGAAAGACTGATGGCTGGCTGGTAGGGAGGAAAAAAACAAAAATTAAGAAAAGGACATCTGTAAGGCATCCAGTCAAGCAGAGCTTATTACTGTATAATTAGTAAAGAAGGATTTAATTAGTGCACAGAAAGAAATGAGAAATATAATGGGGATAGTCAGGGCTGACAGTCACCATATATATAGTGTATTTTTGAAGGAGTAGGTGTAATTCAGAGAGTAATGCTGTTGTTTCCTTTATTTTGAGTGAAAACAGAAATGAAGAGTTCTGCGGCATCTTTGGGAGAAGTCATATTCCCATATTTATCTAGTCTGGAAAGGTAGTGTTCTGATCTGATGTTCAGAAGGAAAGAACTATGATTATCCAAACCTTATAGAGTTATTGAAATACAGAGAAGTTCATCTGATTAAGTAATATTTCATTGAAACAATCAGAAAAGTTCAGTTATATGACTGGATGAATAATGAAAAGTTCTTATTTTGGAAGCACAGCCTCCAGCACCCCTGTACCCCCTTACTTAACAGAACTAAATGCAAGGCATGTAGTATCAGATTATCTCATTGGGTTTGTCTGTCTGCAGTTTACTAAAAAGGGACTTGACTAGATAAATAGCAACACACACACACACACACACACACACACACACACACACACACACACACACACACACACACACACACACACACAAAACATTCTTCACTCTTTTTTCAGTTTTGTAGTAAGTGTTTTTTGCTATCACCATTTCAATCATTTCAGTTTCATATTTCTAATTTATCTTAAGGTAGTGTATGTAAGCTTAAACTGTTGGTAGTCTTAACTTGTTCCCATCAACAAAGACTAGTTACTGTGACCTTGCGGAACTGGTCCTTTCTGATGACAGTCATTCATGGTGTAGCTGTCATCTTGGCAGCCAAGAGGAGAGTTTATAGTTCTTGTTCTTCCATCCCTTTCATGTGCTGCTTATGGACTTGGGGGAGGGGCATACAGTGGGTGGAGCACTGACACACATGACCCAGCCTCTTAGGAAGTCCTACATTCCTACCTTAGGTAGTTATCTCTTGCTAGGTCCCCTGTGTAGAAGAGATATTAATAAGATGGAGGTACGCCCCATCACATGTCCTTCAGTCTCCTCCTGGAAGAGGTGAGCAGACAAGGCCACCTCACTCCTCTCATTTATTTGCTGGCTTCTCCGTCACCCAGACTGCTACTTGAAGCTTGGTCAGTTGGGTTGTAGTCATGGCTTGATCCCTCTATATCATGGAGACAGTTTCTGCAGTGGCCTTCTACTTGTATTAAATGTCATTCCTATTTATAAGTTCTGCCTTTAGCTCATTAGATTTTTCCAGTATCATGGTTCTGCCTTAATTTCTACTGTCCTGAGGGAAAATATTTTGTTCTTAATTACTCAAAATATGGGTGAATGTGTTAGTTGCAGTACTGAATCTGATTCCATTTCAAATGTATTCAGTTTGTTTGGGAAAGTTCCATTAGCATACAGTATTTATTTTTTCTGAGACAGTATCTGTGTATGACACAGACTATATCAGGTGTGTATTATGTTTTCCAAAAGCACATTATTAGGATCACATTAAGGTTGCTGAGAATATTTGAACAGGTTATATAGTGGCATCTTTCTGAGCTATTTTTATTTATGTTTCTGCAGGTCTTTCTTTTCTGTTATTATGTTTTTGTTTTAACTGAGTAATTAATTTATTTTTAGTTCTTAGCAATTTGGTAACCAGGTTAACTAGGCTGACCCTACCAAGCAGATCCCATTTTCAGAGGGAAATGGGAATGACCGATAATCTCTGGATCCCTTTGCTCTTCCTTCTTGCACGTCTCAGCTCCAGACAGAATATGTACCTTTTCATGATCATGAGTCGTCAGACCCAGCAATTAGTCTCCTTCTTTTTAGAAGAACAGAATTTCTAGATAGGGTTGCCATCTATCCGTGTTTTTTTCTGGACTGTCTGGAAATGAAATGGATTCTCTGGTAATCTGGAAAACACTGTACAAACTGCAGTATTCTGTTTCAAAAAAGGAATCAGACTATATGAATTTGTTAAATCAGCTGATTTACTATGCTTTTTTACAGAAAAGCACAGTAAATTGGCTGAAAGCAGGCATCAGGAATGGAAAAAGAGGGTGTTCCCCTATCAGCTGACATCATAGTGATTTCACAAATGGGCAGAACATTGGTAGGAGAGCTGGGCAGGAATGGGCAGGGTTACAGGGTGATGCGAGGGGTGAGGCATTAGTAGGGTTGCCACCTTTCGCCGTGGCTAAAACCGGAGTAAAGTCACACCCGTCACATCACCAGTAACCCCACCCACCCACCCCCTCTCCCGCCCACATTCCACCCATTTTGTTATGTCATGATGACATCACTTGACAGGGAACGCCCTCTTTTTCCATTCCTGCTGCCTGCTTTCGGCTGATTTACTATGCTTTTTTACTATGATTTTCTGTAAAAAAAGCATACCAAATCAGCTGATTTACAAACTCTGATAGTCTGTTTCCTTTTTGAAACAGAATACCAGAGTTTGTACAGTGTTTTCCAGACTACCGGAGAATCAGTTTGATTTCTCGATAGTCTGGAAAAAATACGGAGGGGTGGCAACCCTAGGCATTAGTCCAGTTTTAGCTACAATGAAAAGTGGCAACCCCATTTCTAGAAATTGGGAGCATCATCTGAGATAGATGGTGACTTCATTTGAAGTCTCCCATTTTATGTGATGAGTATGAGAATTAATAAATTTGAAGATAAACAGTGTATGCAAAAAGCTGATCTGCTAAACTGTCTACCAATCAAAAATGTTATCATTCAAGAATGGAAATGTGTTCCTGTTGCTCTTTGTAACTATCACAAACGTAATAACTAACAGTTATATAGTGAAAACACAATGTGTGTGTGTGTGTGTGTGTGTGTGTGTGTGTGTGTGTGTGTGTGTGTGTGTATATATATATATATATATATATATATATATCCTACCTCTCAACTGTCCCTGATTTCCAGGGATGTCTCTGATTTTCATAGTTAGGTACTAGGCTATCGGCCCTGGGGCCTATACAAGCCCAGCCAAAAATGTACCCTGGCTTTTGCCATCCAAGAAAATTATTTTCCTGTGCCACTGTCGAGCAGAGCCACAGAAGTGATCCTTGGGGTGAATTTCCTATTTCCCATCCAATCATCAAGATTTTTCTTGAAGAGTGCTAATGAGAAGCTTTGTTTGATATAGATAGGTAGTTTATTCCAGAGTATGGGAAGTCTCTGGGACAGGAATCTATCCCTCCGGCATGTTCTGTTTATTGTGGTGACAAGGATTAGGTCCCTAGAGCGTGTAGCTCGGAGGGATTGGGATTTCTTTAAGTGGAGCATGTCCAACAGCTCTGGGTTTGACATAGCACTGTATGTTAGGCAGAGATCACCTCTGAATAAGCGATATGCGATGGAGTAAAGCTGGAGTTTTTTTAGATGGCCTGCGTAGGACATCTGTTTGAGGCTGGTAATCCTTTTTGAGAAGTATTTCTGCGGCCTTTCCAGTTGTTGTAGATGTCTTGTGAGGTACATACCAAAAGGGGCATTGTACTCTATAATGGGTCTAATGAGTGATGAGTAGAGGGGGACAATGACCTCTTTTTTTCTGGATGAGAAAACTTTTGTGATGAGGTGTGCCATGTAGAAGGATTTCCTGACTACTGTGGTGATGTGATTATCAAAGGAGAGACTACTGTCCACCTGTGTCCCAAGGTCTCTTATCACACTTTCAGTGTTAAGTAGACTACCGCCTATGTGGTAGTTCATGGGTACAGAGTTTTTACCAAAAGGGATGACAATGCACTTTTTGGCATTGAGCTTGAGGCCATGGCTTTAACACCAGGCATCTGTCTCAGTGAGGCCCTTTTGTAGGATGTCCACATCGTTAGGAGTTTTGATTATGGCTCCTAGTTTGCAGTCATCTGTGAACTTCATTAGTTAGTCTGTAATTCAGAGAACTAGATACCAAACAGGAGAGGACCCAGGACTGAACCCTGTGGTATTCCACTTGTCACTGGTCTGAAGTTGGATTTGGAGTCTGCTACTTTCACAGTGTGGGTTCTGTCAGTGAGCCAGTTGGCAACCCATCTTGTGACATAGGGATTTATACCTATTTTAGTGAGTTTATCTATAATTCCAGAGTGGGGGATGTTGTCAAAAGCCTTGGCAAGATCTAGATAGGCTGTGTGAACCACCTTACCCTCATCTACGGCTTTGGTGATTGCTTCAAAGAAGTCTATCAGGTCAGGTTTAGGAGACATGATCTGCCTTTTACAAACGCGAACTGGGTGGGGTCCAGAGTTTGGAGATTACCAATGTCTTTATTTATAAGTTCCATGATGATATGTTCCATGGCCTTGCAGACCAGGTTTGTCAGGCTAATGGGGTGGTAGTTCCTGTGATCCGTGGTGGCTCCCCCCTTGTGGAGTGGATAACCATCGCTGTGTGCCATTCAGTGGGCACAAAGCCTGAGGTGAGGCTATGATTGAACATGGTACTTAGGTGGAGTGCCAGTTCGTTCTGTAGTTCGTGTAGAATGCAGCCTGGGATGTTGTCTGGTCTCATGGATGCTGTGTTCTTGGCTTTGGAGAGTGTGGTTTTTACCTGTGCAGCTGTGATTACAGGAACTTTGCATTCTTCCGGTATAGAGATGGGCTCTTTAGGGGGTGAGAGGGGAGTAAAGTTAGCACTGAACCTATCTGCCAGGATGTTGGCAATATCAGTTGGGTCTGTATATTTAGTGCCATTGTGCTGTAACTCAGAGCAGAACTGAGTGTTGCCATTGAGATTCTTGACATAGTTATAGAATGCTTTGTGGTTGTCTTTAGAATCAGTGGCGATTTTGTTTTCATAACTAGCTTTGGAGGATTTTATCAGGGATCGCAGCTTCTTACTGACGCTGACCAGGGAGCTCCTTCACTCATGGGATTTTACTATTTTTTTCAACAGTTTCTTCCTTCTGTTGTACAGTTTGTTTATGGCAGGGGACTACCAGATTGGCTTCCTTTTTATGGAGGATAGCGTCTTGGTTCTGTTTGGGATAGCACGATCCATGCACTCATGTAAGTGCTTATAAAGTGCAATTGTGTTGGATTCAGCAGTTGTAACTGTATTGTCCATCTGCATGGGTGTTATGAAGTTCACTACTTCTGTCTTAAGAAGCATGAAGTTGGCTTTGGAGAAATGTTTTACTGTGGTTTCCTTAATGGGGTGTGGGGGCAGGATGTGGATATCTAGGGTAATTAGCTTATGGTTGGATCGGACCAATGAGGCGCTGACTTCAGGTGTGGAACACCAGTCACTCATGTTGGTAATGACTAGATCTAGGATATTGTTGTCCCTAGTGGGGGTGTGGATAAGTTGATCCAGAGCACTGGAGTTTATGAATTCCAGAAAGCGTTGAGTGAAGGAGTTGGTACATGACTAATTTTGCCAGTTAATGGTGGGGTAGGTGAAATCGCCCATTATTAGGGTGTTTGGTTGAACCCTAATATTTTCCAGTACATCAAGAAAAGAGGAATGGGAATCCTGGTGCATGGTGGGGGATCTGTAGCAAACTACAATTTGGATCGCAGTTTTGCTCAGAGTTAGTTGCACTTGGATAACCTCGGCTGCATTATGCTGAGCAACTCGCCTGGAGGTGTGGATATCCTTAATGAATATGGACACACCACTGCCTTTGGTGTTCCGGTCCAGGTTACACGGCCGAAAAGTGTGGTATGAGTTGTAGCCTAGTAGTGCAGGGGTGCTGTCTGGAGCCTTGAACCAGGTCTCAGTCACTGCACAGATATCGATGTTCTCCATTTTAAGGAGTGCCTCAAGTGAGTGCATTTTGAGATTTAGACTTCTAGCATTGAGTAGCATCACCCTCAGTTTTTGCTTGCCTGTTCCTGTTATGGTGGTGAATTTGTCATTTGAACCTTGCCTAAAAAAGGCACTATGGGGGGGCAAGAACCTTAGCCAGTATCCAGAATTCCAGGGGTGACAGGTGCAGGCCATCTCTGGTTAAGCTTCATGGTCTGTTGACCATATCATCCCCGGCAGACAGATGCTGGAGCCCTTTAGCATGACACCAGCTTAGCCAATTTTTGAAGTCAATCATTTTGTCTTTGTAATGCCCTATCATTCTGGGTGATGGCAGAATGCTACTCAGGGCTAGGGTCATACCTGCCTGGGCTACAAGATCATATTGCTCTTCCATGTCTCATTTCATGTAGTCTAGGGAGGTATGTCTCAGGTCGTTCACACCAACATGGACAATGACAGAGTGATATTTGTACTTGTTGTGGAGTGACCTGAGTGCATGGGTTATGTGGTGGATCCTGGCACCGGACAGGCAGCTGACAGTAACCTTCTCCTTGTTTAGCCTGGTGAGTGGGAAATCAGTGTGCCTGACTGTAGAGTCACCTATGACTAGTGTGTCAGGTGCGTTGTTTTGCCTTATTGGCTGTGGTTGAGTGGCACACTGAGTCTGTGGGCTGTGTGTAATTTGGGTTGTGTTGGGGGGTGGAGGTTGCTTGCATTTCTGCTTTGGCGGTCTCTGTTGCTTGAACAGATTATTAATAAGAGCCTCCGTTAATGTTTTCGTGTTTCTATGTGTGGATTTTGGTGGTGTAGATTTAGTGAGACTATGTGATGAGTGTGGTGTGGTGCAAGCGTTTACCTTCTCCTCTTGACTGTCAAGTTCAGTCTTGGTTGGTGAGAGCTTTACCTCCAGTTTGGCTAGGTAAGTGCATCTCTCACAGGTTGCAGTGTTGGGTGGTAGGAGGAGAGGGTTGTTTGTGAACATGAGGCAATTTCTGCATTGCCCCAAGATGCCCAGATTCATCAGATAGACAGGAGAGAAGACTGGGAGCTGACCTTTGGACATGCCTGAATAAAAAACTATTTTCCTCTAGATAATTGAGGAAAGTGAATACAAGAGTTGTTTTTCTCTAAGCAAGTGAGGAAAGTAAGTACCAAAATTGTTTTCCTCTAGGTAATGAGGAAGGTTGAGTGCTGTAGTAATTAGTAGGTTATTTAGTGCTTATGACAAGTTCTGAACAACTGCTGATCACGAATAAGTAAATTCAAGTGCTAAAACTAAGAATCTGTATCTGGACTAAACTAGTTACAGGAAAAGGGGAAACAAGTGCAAATGTGGGCTTTTAAATCAGAAAGTTGAGAGAGATGGAAAAACTGCCCAAACGGACAGTAACTACAATTTATGGGCCAGAACCACTCCTTATGTGGTAGATAGGTTACCTAGTGCTTACCACTCCCACTGATAAGCTAGAAGGCTTCCCTCCAACACAGAAAGCTTGGGGGACTCAGAAGCTTACATAAGTCCTGGATACAGCAAATCTGAATCTGGACTACACTAGTTTACAGGAAAGGTAGGAAACAGGCTTAGATTTTTTTTTTATACAGAAAAGTAGCTAAAACAGCAGTAAAAAGAATTCAAATGCAGTGCAAGTTAGCACACTTGAGTAGGTAGCAGTGTTAGACCAAACAGTTTAAAAAATGTAATTAAATTAAAAATGACTAAAAACAAGTGCAGAAGGAATCTATTAGGTAGAATGAGGTAAAGAGATGGGACTGGGGGGAGTGTCCCAGATCAAATGTACAGTGGGGCAGGCAACTGCAAAAGCCTATCTCCAGATAGTTTGAAGAGCACTCTTGTCAGGACACAGGAAGGCTCCAGCAATGATATGCAGGCTGTTTTGATTCCAAAATTTATCTCTGTCCCTCTTAATCCCTCCTAAAACGTGCAACTCTTGGAGGAAAGGTGGTGAATTATACTCAATAAATAATGGCAGTAAGTAAGAGTTATAGATTTTATTTCACAAAATGTATAGTAATTAACATTCTTTTATTCTGCCAATGTCTCAAGTTAATACTATTAATATTTTACAAATGTCCGATTGTCCCTGATTCTGTTAAAATATGCACCTGATTATTTGAGAGCTATGATATATATATATATATATATGTGTGTGTGTGTGTGTGTGTGTGTGTGTGTGTGTGTGAGACACTGCCAGCCCGGCTATCTGGATTTTTGTAAATAATTCTATGTCAGTTGTGAATATTGATATTATTTATACAGAAGTATGTGTTGAACAGGGTTTGTACAGTACTGAGCTTCAAGAATGTAACCACAGTATACCCTGCTGGAACACAGAAAGTTAACGTACAAAACTTCAAGAAAATAAGTTGAAATTAAGTGCTCTATGATTGTGCTATAAAAGTTAGTTTCAATTCAGCAAGGAGACAGGGTGTCTAGAGCTAGAATTTGTTTATATTGTCTTGGAGAGAAGTAGTTAGTAGGTTTAAAATGTAAAAAGTGTTCTATTGCTTTATGACTTCTGAGTAGCTGCACAGTTCTGAGAGATATCTATTTCTCACACAGAGGTGTTAAATTCTGTTACATTTCTGGTTTAGCATGGGAACTAAAGTGAGGTGACAAAAATTATGTCATCCAAGCTAACCCAGCAGTAATATTTGATACTGATTTAAGAACTATCTCAGAGAAAGACTGTGTATTTGGTATTTTGTCTTGGACCTAGCAAGAACATCCAGTCATCATCATCATCATCTGTACTTGCCTGGCTGCAAGTAAGATTGAGGGTATAGTATCTATTTTAGATATAGATAGAAATGTAGGAAATGTTAGTTTAGATGTTTTCTGCATTTATTTGAGACTGTCCTACAATGTTGTTTTAAAATATTTCCTGTGATTCTGAACTCTGAAGTAACTGTGCTTGTTTTCTGAGCATTGTCTTGTTCTTTTATTTATTATTATTAAATATATTTAAACCTATCTTTGTGGTTGATATTTGTGAGACATATTTAAGCTCTTAAAGTACTTGCATATGTATTTGGTGACACTGTACAGGCTACTCCTAATAGCATTGCGCTATGTCAAAACTATCATTTGGATTAATAGTAACATTACACAGTAGGATTGGATACCCTTTGTAAGGTCATTATAGTAGCTGATAAGTAGGGGTTGGTGGCAGTGATAACTACCTTATAGTCTGGGCAGAAGGGGGAATATCTAGTAAACCTGTGCCAGCCTTCCCCAGGTGTGCGTGTGTTTGTATATAAATCACATCTCAAAGTGTGTGTGTGTGTGTGTGTGTGTGTGTGTGTGTGTGTGTATGTGTGTGTGTGTGTCAGCTACTCTGGCAGGGAAACAAAGCACTGGTTAGACAGAGAGGGTGTGGAGGGTCTTGGCTTGGACCCTCAGCTGAGATCTTAACCCTGTAGTTGTGCCAGTGGGGAGTATTATCGGGGATCTGGAAAAAGAGGGAGAAACCAGCCACAGACTGACTGTGATATCTGTGCTCTCTTAAGGGAAGTTACACTTTAATGTGTGTGTACTTGTCATCTTCAAATTGTGTATGTCCCTCACTGTTGCCAGTGGTGAGGATTGAGGCTCCTTGATTACTGAGCCAGTGTAGGGGTGTCACATACTAATTGGTTAGCAGTGGTGGGATATCCACATCATATATTAATTGGTGGCAATGGGTTATCCACATCACATATTAATTGGCATGTAGAGGTGTGGATATTGAATTCCTGTGGCCTGTGTATAGTGGTACTGAAGGTGTTTGTACTCTCAATCAGCCACACAGTGAATATTCAGAGTTCATATCACAATTGTTTTATTTTTTTTTAGCTTAGTTGGTCAGGGAGAGACAGCAAGCATGTCAACAGACAAGTATGGCAAACTGACAAGGAGTCATTTGATGAGATGTGCCAGGCTAAAGGACTGGTGCATGCCAACATGACTAAAGCAGACATGATTGCAGTTTTAGTCACAACTGCATTGCAAAGTAGCAACCAAGAGGACAATCAGATTGGCCTTCAAGATGTACAACTCTCAGGAAATGGACAGCTCAACTTTTCCACAAAGGACTTAAAAAATATGGCTGGAGTTAAAGAGACTAGAGCTGGTAGGCCAAGTATTTGGGAATAGAAACAGCAGAGAGACTGAGACATCTAGAGGCTGAGGAAAATGAGAAACTGTGATGTCTGAAGGCTGAGGAAATTAGAAACTGTGTTGGCTTGAGACTGAGGAGAAGGAGAGGCAAAGGCAACATGAAAAAGAGATGCTGACTCTTTGCCAGAGTCATGGAAGTAATGGGGAAGGGAGTAACTGAACCCCAGAAGCAACAAAGGTCAGTAAATGTCTTCCCAAATTTACAGAGGAGGATACTTTTGATAGTTTCATTCACATGTTTGAAAGGGTATGTAAACAGTATAATGTTGACCAAGGGCTCTGGGTATGGTTCCTGACCCCCTTACTTCATGGTAAAGCTTTAACTGTTATTTGTAAATTGTCTGATACCGACTGTTTAAGTTATGTTGTAAAGAACTGTCTTTTGGAATGTTTTAAGTTAATACCTGTAGCTTATAGATGGAAGGGAGATGAAAGTGCGTGTGAATATGTTGCTGAACTAAGAACTTATTTCATATGTGGGTGAGTGGATGTCATGTCACCACTTTTGAAGGCTGGCAGACCTTTTGGTGAGGGTACAAACCCATAACACTTTGCCTGAGGATATGAAAATCTGCTTAGCTGATAGACAATGCAGTACTGCAGATGAGTTGGGGAAGAAGGGAGACCTATACCTTGCAAGCAGGGCATCGCTGCACAGGAAGGCAACATCCAGTACTGCTCATGGGTGTAAGGGAACCCATGGTGGGCAGTCCAGACTGCCCATAACAGAGTCTGCCAGTAGCAGGGGAAGCCATTAATCCAGATACACATCCAGGACCAAGGGTTGAATGTTTTAAATGCAACCAGTGGGGCCATGTAGCATATAGATGTCCAAAGAGTCAAGGTGGGGAACAAAAGGTGGGAGAGCCAGTAAGCGGGAATGACAAAATCCCAGCAGTAAGTTGTCTCGAGACTACAAGGGTACCAAACTACCACAAGAGGTTATATCCTATCTAAGTGAATGGGAAAGAGGACATTGCTAAGAGAGACACAGCCTCTGATCTAACCATTGTGAAGCCTGCAATGGTTAAAGAGGAGCACTACTTGCTTGGGCATTTTACTCCAGTCAGAGCTTTAGTAGGGACCCCATTCCAAATACCTTTGGCTGGGATTCACCTTGACTGGGAGGGTGGAAAAAGAAGCCAGCAAGTAGGTGTGTTTGAGGATATCCCTCCAGATGTCCTGATAGAGAATGATTTTAAAAATGCAGTACCCTCTGTGCATGCAGTTTCATGAAGTCAGGCTTTGAGACAAGCATGTAGGTCTTGTAGCCTGGGAGAGACCCAGACAGACTGCACACTTGCAGCCAGTACTGGTGAGGTGGTTACTTCAGGGATGGAGCTATGCTGTAGCAGTGAGGCTGAAGGTGAGCCATAGCTGCTTGTGGGTACTGATATTCCCTTGGACAGAGTGACTGCAAGGGCAGAGTTGAGTGGTAGTAGTAACCAGGCTGACAGTGAGACACCACTGTCAGAGGATACCAAACTTCCTGTGGAAGGGGAGCTGGGAAGGGTTACAAAGAGAGAGTTGAGACAGGCTCAGCTCTTAGACCCTACATTACAAGTCCTGAGAAAGGTAGCTAGTGATGCACCTCATTCTCAAGAGAAAGGGGTGTCTGTATACTGGGACAAATGATTGCTAAATAGAGAGTGGACCCCTGAGGGAGGGCTAGAGGGTGAGAGAATACAGCAGTTGATAGTACCCAGAGCCTATTGTCTGGCACTTCTAGCCATAGCCCATGATATTCCCCTTTCCAGGTCATATGGGCATAAAATCTACAAAGAGGCATATTATGCAGAACTTTTATTTGCCTGAGATTTTGAGATATTAACAAAGTACTATTGGACCTGTGAGCAGTGCCAAAAGGTAGGCAAGTCAGGAGACAAGGTGAAAGCTTCTTTGATGCCTTTGTGATTGATAAGCCATTTCAGAGGGTAGCTATGGATATTGTGGGGTCTTTGAGTACCCCAAGTTCCACAGGGAAAACATATATCCTAGTGGTAGTAGATTATGCTACCAGATATCCTGAGGCAGTGGCTCTGTCCTCCACTGAGGCAGAAAAGATGGCAAATGCTTTGTTAGAAATTTTCATCAGGGTAAATTTCCCAAAAGAAATACTGACTGACAGAAGTGCCAGTTTCATGTCAGACCTGCTAGCTTGTCTGTGGAAGCACTGTGGGGTGAAGCACCAAAAGACCACTTCCTACCATTCCCAGACTAATGGTCTTGTTGAGAGGTTAAACTCTACATTCAGGTCCATGCTACAGGCATTTGCAGACCAGTTCAAGAGGGAGTAGGACAAATATTTGCCCCATCTGTTGTTTGCTTGCAAAGAGGTGCCTCAGGAATCCAGAGCTTTTTCACCCTTTGAGTTGTTGTATGGGCGTAGAGTGAGGGGATCTCTAGATTTGATTCGAGATGTGTGGGAGGTTGAGTGTGACTCCCACAAGGAGTCTGTTGTGGCATATGTCCTAAACCTCAGGACAAGGCTCAGGGTGCTCACGGGCTTAGCCCAGGAGAACCTGGCAGAAGTCCAACAGCAGAAAAAGGTCTTGTATGGCAGGAATGCTTGAGCTAGAGAGTATGCTGTAGGGCAGCAGGTAATGGTTCTCTTTCCTGTCAGACACAACAAGCTGCAAGCAGCTTGGGAGGGATCCTGCAAGGTGTTAAGGAAGGTCAGTGATGTTAACTAAATGGTAGAACTGCTAGGCAGGAGCAAATTGTACTATGTCAGCATGATAAAACCTTACCATGATAGGGAGACCCTTGTGCTGAGTATTTGCAGTGGATGGCAGGAGGAGTCTGAAGGGGATCTGGTGATGGATCTCCTCAGTGATGTTCAGACTGACACCTCAGTGGAAAGGGTAGCAATATCCCAGCAGCTATCCCCTACCCAGGTTCGAGAAATCCAAGCAATCTTACAGGGATTTGGGGTCATGTTCACTGGGAAACCAGGGTGCACCCACCTGGTGCAGCACTATGTGGATACAGGACCCCAAAGGCCTATTAAGCAGGCCCCTTATAGGGTGCCTGAGAGAGTCAAACAGACTGTGAGGGAGGATACACAGTGTATGATGGAACTAGGGGTAATTCAGGACTCCAGTAGTCCCTGAGCCTCCCTAGTGGTGCCGGTAGCAAAGAAGGATGGCAACACCAGATTCTGTGTGGACTACAGGAAATTAAATAGTCTCACAGAGTCACATGTTTACCCCATGAATAGGACAGATGAAGTCCTAGAGCGGCTGGGTGAGGTTAAGTAATTTTACCACCATTGATTTTACCAAGTGTTACTGGCAGGTGCCCTTGACTCACAGTGCTAGAGAGAGGTCAGCCTTTGTGACTCCTTTTGGCTTGTATGAGATCTCAAAGATGCCCCTTGGGATGACAAATGCCCTAACCACTTTGTAGAGGCTGGTAGAGCATATCCTAGCAGGAGCAGGAGATTTTACCCTTGCTTTCTTAGATGATAGTGCCATCTACAGCCATTCCTGGCAAGAGCACCTTCAGCATGCCAGGGAGGTACTAGGTAGACTACAGAAAGCAGGGTTGACCATTAAGCCCAGCAAATGTCTGGTGGGTATGGCAGAGGTCTCCAACCTGGGACCTAGAATGGGAAGTGGTAAGATCATGCCAGAACCTGCCAAAGTGGAAACCATTCAGGCATGGCTTGCCCCTGTTACCAAAAGCAGGTGAGGGCATTCTTAGAGACAGCAGGGTACTACAGAATGTTTGTCTCCAAGTATACTACCATAGCTGCTCTTCTCACAGACCTGACAAGGAAAAACAGACCAGATAAGATAGTGTGGACCCCAGCATGTGTGCAGGCATTCCAGAAGCTTAAAGAAGCGTTGGGAGGATCCCCCTGTGTTAGCCAGTCCAGATTACAGCAAATAATTTGTTGTGCAGGTGGATGCTTCAAACTATGGAGTTGGGGCTGTACTTAGCCACATTTCTTCAGAGGGAGAAGAGCACCCAGTGGTATATCTCAGTTTAGACTTCAGTCCAGGGCAGAATGCTATGCAGTTGTAGAAAAAGAAATGCCTAGCCATAGTGTTGGAACTGCAGAAATGCCAGCCTTATCTGTATGGACGGAAATTCATTGTAGTTAAAGACCACAATCCCTTAACATGGCTACATCAAGCCTGCCAGCAAAATGCCAAGTTACTAACATGGAGCCTAGGGTTGCAAGCATTTGTATGACAGTACAGCACAACAGTGGAGTTGTCAATGCCAACACAGATGGGCTGTCAAACAGGGAATGGGGTAAGTTATTCCCAGATAGGGTCAACCCTCTCAAGCAACGTTTCTCAAGGGTCACTTGACAAATTAGTTTGAGTTTTCACCTAGCTATCTGGAATTTTGTAAATAATTCTATGTCAGTTGTGAATATTGATATGATTTATACAGAACTGTATGTTATGTACTGAGCTTCAAGAATGTAACCACAGCATACTCTGCTGGAACTTTGAAGGATAACTTACAAAACTTCAAGCAAATAAGGTGAAATTAAGTACTCTACAGTTGTGCTATGAAAGTTTGTTTCACTGCAGCAAGGAGACAGAATGTCTAGAGCTACATGTTTTTTCTATTGTCTTGGAGAAAAATAGTTACTGGGTTTAAAATGTAAAAAGCGTTTTATTGCTTTATGACTTTATACAGCTGCACAGTTCTGAGAGATATGTGTTTCTCACATAGAGGTGTTAAATTCTGTGAAGCTTCTGGTTTAGCTTGGAAACTAATGTCTGGTGACAAAAAGTGATGTCATCTAAACTAACCCAGCAGTGATATTTGATATTGATTTAAGAACTCTCTCAGAGAGCGACTGTGCATTTTTTATTTTGTCTTGGAAGTAGCAAGAACATCCACTCATCATCATTTTCTGCACTTGCCTGGGTGTATGCAAGATTGAGGGCATAGTATGTCTTCTGGATATAGACAGAAATATAGTAAGGATTAGTTTAAATGTTTTCTGTATTTATTTGAGACTGTCCTGCAATGTTGTTTTAAAATATTTCCTGTGATTCTGAATTCTGAAGTAACGGTGTTTGTTTTCTGAGTATTGTCTTGTTCTTTTATTATTTATTATTAAATATATTTAAACCTATATTTGTGGCTGATATTTTTGAGACATATTTAAGCTCTTTGAGTACTTGCATATGTATTTGGTGACACTATACAGGCCACTTCCAATAGCATGGCGCTTGGTCAGAACTACCATTTGAATTAATAGTGCCATTACACAGTAGGACTGGACACTCTTTGTAAGGGCCTTATAGTAGCTGATAAGCAGGGGTTGGAGGTAGTAGAAACTACCTTGTAGTCTGAGCAGAAGGGGACATAGTTAGTAAAACGAAACAACAAGAATCAAGCAGTAATCAAGTAGTAAAGGATTTATTCTCTCTAGCGCCTCGGCCACCAACAGCCTTCAAGGAGTAAAAAAACAATACGTTCTACACAATATATATACACATCATGAAGTGACAATTAAGCAATTAAGCAGTTAAATTAAGAAGTTAAATAATATGATGAACAAAGAAATGACAACATATTATAATTATATTAGTTTACAGAGGTATCTTGACTTGGATATTATACCCCGTGGTCTTAGAGCTGTTAAGTTTCCGTCTGAGCCTTTTGATATGACCAGCTCTAATGATAGAACTTTTAAACAAAGATGGGAGAAGGCGGCACATCTTTGTTCTAGAGAATGGTTAAATATTGTTATTGAAAGGGATATGAAGAAACTTTCTCATATAAAAACAGATATTGCTAATATTTGTTCTAAATTAGCGACAACTTTAGAAAGAAGTCGCTTTGAATCCTGTTTATTAGATATTAGAGATAAGGTGGATACTTATGAGAAAAAGGTGCTGGACTATAAAATGTACAAAATTCAAAGAGACCTTCAAGATTTTGAAAGAGGTGATGCTTTTTTTAGAGTATCCAATCAGAATACTCGTACAACAGCACGTTATCAGAAAATGAATGGGAAGGCTAGAGAAAGGCTTGTCAGCAATGTCAGCGTTGATATGCCTTCTGCAGGTGTAGATAGGCAATTTCATGTTGACAATAATAATTTTCCACCGTTGCCTTCACCAAACAATGAACAATATTTCCAAGACAATTTTCGTCAGTATGGGGAACATAATCGACAACAGAAGAGAGGTTATCCTGAACAGGAACAATATAGAGGGGGCCAGCAACGCCAATGGCGGAATAATAAAATAACTAAATGGTACTAACAATGTTCTTAATTTATCTGGTTGTACTATTGAAGATGATGTTTTCTCTGTTCTGAATTTTGGTTTGAAGTTTGTTCCAACTGTGATACCTAAGCTTTATGAATGTAAAATTGAGTTATTTAAAGTAATTAGAAAAATGCATTTATGGCATTTTTTTGAAAATTGTGTTGGTTCTGATGTGACTAATACTACTTTGAATGACAGTACTGTGAGTAGTGATGAATATTACTCTGAAATAGATTCATTTGATTCTTTTGTTTCCTGTAACACTGATTTTAATGCTTATTGTACAATTGATACTTCTGCAGTGGGATACAATAGCAAGTTTATGCCATTTTCAGTCCATGATTGAATTTGAATATGATATGATGTTTAAAAATTTTAATTTAAAACAAGTTCAATATAATTTAACTAAAAAAGAATGGTTAGTGTTGATTAAATTATCTAAACAAAAAGAGTTGGTTGTTAAGCCTTCTGATAAAGGCAATAAAATTGTAATAATGCATTACACTCAATATCTTAAAATGTGCCTTGATTTGTTAGAAGTTGAAACAGTATATGAAAAAGTGAATATTAACTTGATAGAGCAAGCTAAAACAAACTATAATGTACTGATTCAAAGAGGCTTGAAACTTGGATACTGGTGTGAGAAGGATGTTAAAAATAAACTATCTTGTGAAGATATAGGTCCAGCATATTTTTATTGCTTACCAAAGATTCACAAGGATTATGTTAATCCACCTGGATGCCCTATTGTCTCTGCCTGTAAATATTTTTTGCATAATTTAGGAACTATATTGCATGGTATTTTGTTGAAGGAAGCTAAACAACTTCCTTCTTATATTCAAGATTCATTTGATTTTTTAAGTAAAATTAAAAATATTGTATGGCAAGAAGATATGTACTGGATCACACTAGACATTAAAAGTCTATATACCAACATTCAACGTGTATTTGGGTTAGAGGCTATATTACTGCAGATGGGTAATACTCCTTTTACTCATTATATATTAGATTTAGTTAAATTTTGTTTAGAACATAATTATTTTTATTTTGAAAATCAATTATTTCACCAGGTTCAAGGTACAGCCATGGGTGCACCATTTGCACCCATGTACGCTAATATTTTTATGGGCTTGGTTGAAAGGGAATGTATCTAAATTATGTTAGGTTATACTTTAGATACATAGATGATTTGGTATTCTTATGTGAAGGTGGCTTTCATC
This sequence comes from Protopterus annectens, assembly GCF_019279795.1. NCBI lineage: Eukaryota > Metazoa > Chordata > Ceratodontiformes > Protopteridae > Protopterus > Protopterus annectens. The sequence continues at coordinate 46,128,281 of NC_056750.1, forward strand.
TACTGCATGCTTTTGTGCGAGATATTCAAGTTAATAGATTTGGTATAATGTTTGATGGTCTACAATATGGGCCACAGGTTACATTTTTGGACATTAATTTGTGTGGAAAAATAGGAAAGAAAATTAACACAAGTATTCATAGGAAGTTTGGAATAGTTAATGAATTCTTAATGGGCACTAGTTGCCATCCGAGACATGTTATAAGTTCCTTGCCCTATGGAGAGTTTTTAAGAATTTCCAGATTATGTAATGAAGAAAATAAATTCTTGAGGGAAATTGAACAAACAAAAAATATGTTCATTACTAGAAAATATGATATCAGATTAATTAACAAGGATATTCAAAAGATATTTAATATTAGGTATCATAATAATAGCTATAATAAAAAATTTTTTAGGAATAAACAGAATAATGGAATGAATTATGAGATAGAGTCAGATAAAACATTTTTTATAGTCTCTACATATAATATTTGTAGCGAAAATATTAGGCAGTGCATTCTGCACTTTTGGGAATTTTTAAGGAATTTTAAAGATTTAACAGGTCTAGTGAATAAAAAATTAGTCTTTTCCTTTAAGAGGGCAAGGAACATTAAGGACTTATTAGTTTATAGTAAATTTATTAGACCAGAATTGAGATTGTCTACACAAATTGTGGAAAGAGGCTTTAAGCCTTGTGGGAAGTGTAGTATTTGTTCTTATACAGTGAATCACTTCCCTTATATTAATAATATTTCTTTTTCACCTAATGGTGTTTATAACTGAAGAATAAATGGGGTGATTTATGCAATTAAATGTAGTTGTAAAAAATGTTATATCGGACAGACTAAAAGAATGTTCAAAGTGAGGTTGCTAGAACATTTAAGAGACATTAACAACAAGGATGATAGCCCTGTAGCCCAGCACTTTAAAGAATATCATAGTAGCAACCCCGTGGGTTTAAAAGCGACTGTTTTACAACATATTATGGCATCTGATTTTGATAAAGATAAAGTTAAATGTATACTTTTAAAAAAGGAAGCTATTTTTATATTAAAATATAATACTGTGGTACCCAGAGGGTTGAATGTAGAATTTTGTTGGAAAAGTATTCTTTAATAGTGATGCTGTATTTTTAAAATTTTTAATTATACTAATTGTTCAACTGCTTAATTGCTTAATTGTCACTTCATGATGTGTATATATATTGTGTGGAATGTATTGTTTTTTTACTCCTTGAAGGCTGTTGGTGGCCGAGGCGCTAGAGAGAATAAATCCTTTACTACTTGATTACTGCTTGATTCTTGTTGTTTCGTTTTGTGTTGAAGCATTTGGTGCTATCTGTGTTGCATTTTATTTGATGGCGAGTGACATAGTTAGTAAACCTGTGCCAGCCTTCCTCAGGTGTCTGTGTGTTTGTATATAAATCAAATCTCAAAGTGTGTGTGTGTGTGTGTGTGTGTGTGTGTGTGTGTGTGTGTGTGTATGTGTGTGTGTCAGCTACTTGGGCAGGGACACGAAGCACTGGTTGGGCAAAGAGGGTGCTGGAGGTCTTGGCTTGGCCCCTCAGCAGAGATCTTAACCCTATAGCTGTGCCAGTGGGGAGTCTTAGTGGGGAGCTGGAGAAAGAGGGAGAAACCAGCCCCAGACTGACTGATCTCTGTGTGCTCTTAAGGGAAATTGCACTACTATACTGTGTGTGTGTGTACTTGTCATCCTCCCATTGAGTACATCTGTCACTGTTGCCATTGGTGAGGATTGAGGCTCCTTGATTACTGGGCCAGTGTAGGGGAATCTCACAATAAATATATATATATATATATATATATGGTTTAAAATGAATTAGAAATTGAGTTTGTGTCTTTTTGCATATTTAATATTGTAATGCGTAAATATTTAATAATAGTCAATTATGAAACATATGTAGACTGAAATTTCAGCATGACTTAAAAAGTTATATCATTTAGCCTGATACACAAAATAGTCAAAATATTTAAAATGAATATCTGACTCCATATCATTACTCACCTGACTCATATTTCCCCAAGACAATGTAAAACAAAGTTGTAATTTTGCTATTTAATTTGCAGCAGATATTAAAAAGGAACATTTGAAATAATTTTCATTTGAGTTGTACTTATAACTTATTTCCATATGCATATACCATATTTGTTTGCTATAATCTTATTCCATTAGCAAATGAAGTGAAAAATGAAAAGTTATTAGAGAGCCAAATGAAAACTAGAACAACATGAAGTTTTTAGTGAAATGCACATTAAAAATACTCACTCAGGAGGTGTTCCTTGTCTTCGAGTAAGTCCAAAAGTGCTACAATTAAGAAAACAAACATTAAAACTCCATATATCATAAAGTTATAATTCTTAATTTTATTCAAGATACTTATAAAGATTTATTTATGCATGTAAATGCAAACTCCACAGGCGAACACTGACTCTATACCTTGGGAACTGGACAACTTTTTGGATCTTACTAGACCAACAGCTAATGCAGATGAAGCAAAATATTCCAGTAGTTAAACTAGTCTTTTTTGGGAGGGGGAAGCAATCAGTTATTACTAGGAGTTGTTTTTTTAGATGACTGAAACAAATATTCATTGCACTTCCTAACTGCATACTTTTATTTAACATTTAATATTTATTAGGAAGTACATACATCAGGCAGAGCTCTATGTATTCTCAAGGTGGTCAGTTTAGCCATAAAATATCAAAACAAGAACAATAAACATATTAATGACTGCAGTCCTGGCACATAAAGTACATCTTAGACACAAGTTATTTGGCTTTGCATTTTGATTTCTTGAAGTACAGTATTATATACTTGCTTTAAAGGAACATGCTTAATGACCTTTTAAAATGTGTACCGTTCCAATACTGAAGTAACAGCATCACAGTGCCTTATATCCTAGCTTCTTCATTAGTCTATAATGGACTACTTTAAGAGAATAACTATGTACTGTTAATTATGTTTGAAAATATATGTAGCACTGTCTGCAAGGTAAAGAATAAAACTCTGCATTTTAATGATAGACAGCAATATGGTGCAAGGCTTTGAAGTAAAACAAAACTATAATTGAAAGTTAGTTGTCCATTGTTTAGTATTGGATAAGGCAAGCTGGACCCCAGTAGCAGACTTCTGTTGCAATGGGTCCATGACAAGACATTCAGGGCACTAAATTTATGTCCTATAACATCAGCATATGATCGTAGATATAACAGTACTAGAAATGTTTACAATGAAGTACTTTTTTTCAGCGTAAACAAGATTCTCATCCCACAGATTTCTTCCTCATGTACACGTGCTAAACGCATAGACATACAGATACAGAGAAAGGGTAAACCCAACAGTGTTCCTCTTCCATGTCTGCAGCATTCCACTGCTGAAAACTATACTATAATCAAACAGCAACAGCAGTTCAAAAACTAAAAACAAAAAAAAAAAACAAAATGGATCACTCAGCTCTAAAAATCCACTTCAGGTTCATAAAGGTTACCACTAAGCGTCCACTTTCTGTATTCAAGAACATCCCTACCACATAGCTTGTGCTGTCCATTCACTCAGAACGGCTACACTAAGTGTACACATAGAGTAGACTAAGTGGTAACCATTATGAATCCCATGTGGACTCATAATGTCGACTGGCAACACCAAACAGCCACACCACTGAAATCATATATACATGCAACAACAGTTGTTGTAACTGTGTTTTGATGTTTCTGGCAAAATATTTACAGACTCAAAAATAATGTATGCAATTAAATGACATTACATCCATTAAATGGCACGTCCTTGTTGCAACTATGAGGTAATGTAACCCAGTACTGATGAAATGCAGTTCTCCATCCTTAAGGGTAGTGTATACTTTTCTTAGTACAATGGACAGATCAGGATTCCTGACTGTCCTTCCTAAGGGCAGCGTGACATTCCTCTGTATGGACTATTAGCCATCATGTGTAACAGAGCCTGAATAAACTATTTTATTATGGGAGGAATGTCCTTCATGTTTCATTAGGTTATGATAAGTCCATCACTATGGCTATGTTTTTAAGTTTTGCATTACGATAGAGCACTTCATGGACACTGCTAGTTAAGTTGTTGATACAAATACAACTGAATCTGCACAAAATGTAATTGTTGTGTACAGACATGCAGACATGGACAAGAAGAAACAGTCAGGAGGTGAAAGGTAGCTGTCACTACTTACCTACAGTATCATGACATACTATGCCATTTTATAACACATCCTTTTCTGGCTTTACAACATGGCTGACACTTGCCTGATCTCTATCTCCACTAGAAAAACCTATCATAATCCCAGTATGCCTACTGTTACACAAGTGCATAGCTGTGGCTGTTCCTGCTGTAACTGAAATGCTAACAACCAGTGCATGAAGGACTGCTGGGACTGCAAATGCAATGCTGTTATCAGCAGGGACACTCCTGGTGTGGCATGCCAGCAGCCATTTTAACCCTTATGCTAAGCATAAGTCCCTTGCATTGGGAACTATCAATTCAATAATCTCACTTTCCAGCTATTATTCATTAGACATAATGTCCGTAGATAGAAAACATGCCTGCATGTACATAAAGTAAAAGCTATGAGGCATGTATATAGTTCACTTTCATCTGTATCTTCGGTGCTTGGTACTCATTATAAACCCAAAAAGCATGTGTGGAGTCTGGTAAAGCACATGACCTGTATATTTATGTCCATGTAGTGCATATCGTTGGTCTAACAGTTTTATAAACATTAAATTATACGGGGTTTACACAAGCACAGATTGCTGTTGTTGCACAGACCAAGACAGACTTAAGTGGTTTGCATATTTTTTATGTTTTTTCTTTGTTTCTCTAATTTAATCTACTAATTGCATGATCTGCCTACAAACATTAGAAGCAGTTTTTTACATCTTGGATGCATGTACAGCTCTTCATGAAGCAAAAGCAAGCAGTCTGATAAATAGTCTGATAATAGTAATTTAGGTGGCTGATAATGGGGACAGTCACAATATGTAACCATTGCAAAAGCAAAAAGCCACCAACGAAGAATTATGAAGCGTTGTCTCATAGGTGGGTGAAGAAATAAACACTGCAAACCTGAGCAAATGAAAACTACAAAAAATCACAGAAAAAGGTTGTAGCAAGTACCCTTTCACTTTACTTCTTAATGAGAACACATTTGATGTGACTATATTTCATGTACATGTTTTGTTTTAGTTAAATAGTGATATTAGCTGGCTCATTTAGCACAAGTAAAGCAAACTGTTGATACAAAGCCATATAATTATGTACATGAGATAAAGTGATAAGGTGTATGTGTAACTTACAGCTGTGGGAACCCCTTTGAATGATTCAAGTTGAACTGTGAAAGGTTGGCACTATTCATGCTTTGCTGCTGTTTCTGTGTGTACGGAGGCAGAGGGTAAGTGGTGCTCAGATATTTGATAAGGTGTATGTGTAACTTACAGCTGTGGGAACCCCTTTAAATGATTCAAGTTGAACTGTGAAAGGTTGGCACTATTCATGCTTTGCTGCTGTTTCTGTGTGTACGGAGGCAGAGGGTAAGTGGTGCTCAGATATTTGATAAGGTGTATGTGTAACTTAGAGTTGTGGGAACCCCTTTGAATGATTCAAGTTGAACTGTGAAAGGTTGGCACTATTCATGCTTTGCTGCTGTTTCTGTGTGTACGGAGGCACAGGGTAAGTGGTGCTCAGATATTTGATAAGGTGTATGTGTAACTTACAGCTGTGGGAACCCCTTTGAATGATTCAAGTTGAACTGTGAAAGGTTTGCACTATTCATGCTTTGCTGCTGTTTCTGTGTGTACGGAGGCAGAGGGTAAGTGGTGCTCAGATATTTGATAAGGTGTATGTGTAACTTAGAGTTGTGGGAACCCCTTTGAATGATTCAAGTTGAACTGTGAAAGGTTGGCACTATTCATGCTTTGCTGCTGTTTCTGTGTGTACGGAGGCACAGGGTAAGTGGTGCTCAGATATTTGATAAGGTGTATGTGTAACTTACAGCTGTGGGAACCCCTTTGAATGATTCAAGTTGAACTGTGAAAGGTTGGCACTATTCATGCTTTGCTGCTGTTTCTGTGTGTACGGAGGCACAGGGTAAGTGGTGCTCAGATATTTGATAAGGTGTATGTGTAACTTACAGCTGTGGGAACCTTTGAATGATTCAAGTTGAACTGTGAAAGGTTTGCACTATTCATGCTTTGCTGCTGTTTCTGTGTGTACGGAGGCAGAGGGTAAGTGGTGCTCAGATATTTGATAAGGTGTATGTGTAACTTACAGCTGTGGGAACCCCTTTGAATGATTCAAGTTGAACTGTGAAAGGTTGGCACTATTCATGCTTTGCTGCTGTTTCTGTGTGTACGGAGGCACAGGGTAAGTGGTGCTCAGATATTTGATAAGGTGTATGTGTAACTTACAGCTGTGGGAACCCCTTTGAATGATTCAAGTTGAACTGTGAAAGGTTGGCACTATTCATGCTTTGCTGCTGTTTCTGTGTGTACGGAGGCAGAGGGTAAGTGGTGCTCAGATATTTGATAAGGTGTATGTGTAACTTACAGCTGTGGGAACCCCTTTAAATGATTCAAGTTGAACTGTGAAAGGTTGGCACTATTCATGCTTTGCTGCTGTTTCTGTGTGTATGGAGGCAGAGGGTAAGTGGTGCTCAGATATTTGATAAGGTGTATGTGTAACTTACAGCTGTGGGAACCCCTTTGAATGATTCAAGTTGAACTGTGAAAGGTTGGCACTATTCATGCTTTGCTGCTGTTTCTGTGTGTACGGAGGCACAGGGTAAGTGGTGCTCAGATATTTGATAAGGTGTATGTGTAACTTACAGCTGTGGGAACCTTTGAATGATTCAAGTTGAACTGTGAAAGGTTGGCACTATTCATGCTTTGCTGCTGTTTCTGTGTGTATGGAGGCACAGGGTAAGTGGTGCTCAGATATTTGATAAGGTGTATGTGTAACTTACAGCTGTGGGAACCTTTGAATGATTCAAGTTGAACTGTGAAAGGTTGGCACTATTCATGCTTTGCTGCTGTTTCTGTGTGTATGGAGGCAGAGGGTAAGTGGTGCTCAGATATTTGATAAGGTGTATGTGTAACTTACAGCTGTGGGAACCCCTTTGAATGATTCAAGTTGAACTGTGAAAGGTTGGCACTATTCATGCTTTGCTGCTGTTTCTGTGTGTACGGAGGCACAGGGTAAGTGGTGCTCAGATATTTGATAAGGTGTATGTGTAACTTACAGCTGTGGGAACCCCTTTGAATGATTCAAGTTGAACTGTGAAAGGTTGGCACTATTCATGCTTTGCTGCTGTTTCTGTGTGTACGGAGGCACAGGGTAAGTGGTGCTCAGATATTTGATAAGGTGTATGTGTAACTTACAGCTGTGGGAACCCCTTTGAATGATTCAAGTTGAACTGTGAAAGGTTGGCACTATTCATGCTTTGCTGCTGTTTCTGTGTGTACGGAGGCAGAGGGTAAGTGGTGCTCAGATATTTGATAAGGTGTATGTGTAACTTACAGCTGTGGGAACCCCTTTGAATGATTCAAGTTGAACTGTGAAAGGTTGGCACTATTCATGCTTTGCTGCTGTTTCTGTGTGTACGGAGGCACAGGGTAAGTGGTGCTCAGATATTTGATAAGGTGTATGTGTAACTTACAGCTGTGGGAACCTTTGAATGATACAAGTTGAACTGTGAAAGGTTGGCACTATTCATGCTTTGCTGCTGTTTCTGTGTGTACGGAGGCACAGGGTAAGTGGTGCTCAGATATTTGATAAGGTGTATGTGTAACTTACAGCTGTGGGAACCTTTGAATGATTCAAGTTGAACTGTGAAAGGTTGGCACTATTCATGCTTTGCTGCTGTTTCTGTGTGTACGGAGGCACAGGGTAAGTGGTGCTCAGATATTTGATAAGGTGTATGTGTAACTTACAGCTGTGGGAACCCCTTTGAATGATTCAAGTTGAACTGTGAAAGGTTGGCACTATTCATGCTTTGCTGCTGTTTCTGTGTGTACGGAGGCAGAGGGTAAGTGGTGCTCAGATATTTGATAAGGTGTATGTGTAACTTACAGCTGTGGGAACCCCTTTGAATGATTCAAGTTGAACTGTGAAAGGTTGGCACTATTCATGCTTTGCTGCTGTTTCTGTGTGTACGGAGGCAGAGGGTAAGTGGTGCTCAGATATTTGATAAGGTGTATGTGTAACTTACAGCTGTGGGAACCCCTTTGAATGATTCAAGTTGAACTGTGAAAGGTTGGCACTATTCATGCTTTGCTGCTGTTTCTGTGTGTACGGAGGCAGAGGGTAAGTGGTGCTCAGATATTTGATAAGGTGTATGTGTAACTTACAGCTGTGGGAACCTTTGAATGATTCAAGTTGAACTGTGAAAGGTTGGCACTATTCATGCTTTGCTGCTGTTTCTGTGTGTACGGAGGCACAGGGTAAGTGGTGCTCAGATATTTGATAAGGTGTATGTGTAACTTACAGCTGTGGGAACCCCTTTGAATGATTCAAGTTGAACTGTGAAAGGTTTGCACTATTCATGCTTTGCTGCTGTTTCTGTTTGTACGGAGGCAGAGGGTAAGTGGTGCTCAGATATTTGATAAGGTGTATGTGTAACTTACAGCTGTGGGAACCCCTTTGAATGATTCAAGTTGAACTGTGAAAGGTTGGCACTATTCATGCTTTGCTGCTGTTTCTGTGTGTACGGAGGCAGAGGGTAAGTGGTGCTCAGATATTTGATAAGGTGTATGTGTAACTTACAGCTGTGGGAACCCCTTTGAATGATTCAAGTTGAACTGTGAAAGGTTGGCACTATTCATGTTTTGCTGCTGTTTCTGTGTGTACGGAGGCACAGGGTAAGTGGTGCTCAGATATTTGATAAGGTGTATGTGTAACTTACAGTTGTGGGAACACCTTTGAATGATTCAAGTTGAACTGTGAAAGGTTGGCACTATTCATGCTTTGCTGCTGTTTCTGTGTGTACGGAGGCACAGGGTAAGTGGTGCTCAGATATTTGATAAGGTGTATGTGTAACTTACAGCTGTGGGAACCCCTTTGAATGATTCAAGTTGAACTGTGAAAGGTTGGCACTATTCATGCTTTGCTGCTGTTTCTGTGTGTACGGAGGCAGAGGGTAAGTGGTGCTCAGATATTTGATAAGGTGTATGTGTAACTTACAGCTGTGGGAACCCCTTTGAATGATTCAAGTTGAACTGTGAAAGGTTGGCACTATTCATGCTTTGCTGCTGTTTCTGTGTGTACGGAGGCACAGGGTAAGTGGTGCTCAGATATTTGATAAGGTGTATGTGTAAGTTACAGCTCTGGGAACCTTTGAATGATTCAAGTTGAACTGTGAAAGGTTGGCACTATTCATGCTTTGCTGCTGTTTCTGTGTGTACGGAGGCAGAGGGTAAGTGGTGCTCAGATATTTGATAAGGTGTATGTGTAACTTACAGCTGTGGGAACCCCTTTGAATGATTCAAGTTGAACTGTGAAAGGTTGGCACTATTCATGCTTTGCTGCTGTTTCTGTGTGTACGGAGGCAGAGGGTAAGTGGTGCTCAGATATTTGATAAGGTGTATGTGTAACTTACAGCTGTGGGAACCTTTGAATGATTCAAGTTGAACTGTGAAAGGTTGGCACTATTCATGTTTTGCTGCTGTTTCTGTGTGTACGGAGGCAGAGGGTAAGTGGTGCTCAGATATTTGATAAGGTGTATGTGTAACTTACAGCTGTGGGAACCCCTTTGAATGATTCAAGTTGAACTGTGAAAGGTTGGCACTATTCATGCTTTGCTGCTGTTTCTGTGTGTACGGAGGCACAGGGTAAGTGGTGCTCAGATATTTGATAAGGTGTATGTGTAACTTACAGCTGTGGGAACCCCTTTGAATGATTCAAGTTGAACTGTGAAAGGTTGGCACTATTCATGCTTTGCTGCTGTTTCTGTGTGTACGGAGACAGAGGGTAAGTGGTGCTCAGATATTTGATAAGGTGTATGTGTAACTTACAGCTGTGGGAACCTTTGAATGATTCAAGTTGAACTGTGAAAGGTTGGCACTATTCATGCTTTGCTGCTGTTTCTGTGTGTACGGAGGCAGAGGGTAAGTGGTGCTCAGATATTTGATAAGGTGTATGTGTAACTTACAGCTGTGGGAACCCCTTTGAATGATTCAAGTTGAACTGTGAAAGGTTGGCACTATTCATGCTTTGCTGCTGTTTCTGTGTGTACGGAGGCAGAGGGTAAGTGGTGCTCAGATATTTGATAAGGTGTATGTGTAACTTACAGCTGTGGGAACCCCTTTGAATGATTCAAGTTGAACTGTGAAAGGTTGGCACTATTCATGCTTTGCTGCTGTTTCTGTGTGTACGGAGGCACAGGGTAAGTGGTGCTCAGATATTTGATAAGGTGTATGTGTAACTTACAGCTGTGGGAACCCCTTTGAATGATTCAAGTTGAACTGTGAAAGGTTTGCACTATTCATGCTTTGCTGCTGTTTCTGTGTGTACGGAGGCAGAGGGTAAGTGGTGCTCAGATATTTGCTAAACACCTGTCCTTGGCTTTGGGGGGGGGGGGGGGTTCCAGTTACAGCTGAGTAATTAAACCGTGAATCAGATCTGTTCAAACAGAAAGTTAACATTTCCGACAGTGTGCAGCTTTAGCTTCCTTCAGACTTCTATGTCATTCATGGTATCTAAATTCTTTTATAATTAAGCAATGTTAACAAGCACTAAAACTAGACAGTTGATCCATACTGGCAAATACTCTTTCCTTACCCATGACAGCTGCCCCTGGAGATCCAGTGATTTGAGCACCTGCCTGACATTCTGGCTGTCCTTCGGTATCTAAATCTTTTAAAAATATAACCCCTGGCTTTTTTTGCAGGGGCAGCAGCAACTCTCAAATCATCCAGCACTGCTTCACTTCGAGGTAGTTTGCTGCTGTAGCTTTAATCCCGGCAATTTATTTATGCATTTGTGCTGCACTTGAAATTTGCAATACACTTGTACAAAGCGACTATGTGACGCTTGTCAAACATGCGCAACGAATGCAGAGTTAAACAAGTTCAAATGCACCATGAACAGAACAGGTCTGATCATGTTCAGGAATGGCTAAACACTATCTTATAATTTTAACATACACAGAGGTATTGTGTTATAAATGGAAAAGATAACTCTTTATAAAGTCATTTGAATACAGAATAACACTTTCTTCAGTTTCATGTGTAGTGCAGAAGCTCCAGGCCTTAGCTTTTTGCATGCCATGACAGGGGTGTGGCTATGATTCTGAGCATGAATGGGACTTCAAGGAGCATGATGAAGAAGTCATTCAGAGAAAACTGGAAGAAGGGTCAGGTGATCCTGTGTGCCCACATATTCTTCTCTAATATAGCACTGCAAACTAACAGTGACAGTGAGTAGAGCTAGGGTAGTACAGACAGAGGGAGAAATGATGCATGTAGAAATTGTGACATGGGCAGGACAGGAAAAATAGTATGGATAAAGCAGAAATGGTTTTGACATTTTGAGCCTCAATCAGAAAGAGACTAAGACTCTTTTGTAGCAGGATAAATGAGATCAAGTTACAAAAAAATCTGTCTGAAGCTTAGAATTGGTCAAACAAAGACAGGGGGGGGGGTGTGACCAAGGAGAAAGATTCATGTTGTGTTGCATGCAGATACCAACAGCCTTCAGAGAACCATTCAGATGATCATAGACAGGGTCAAGGGGATGGCAAAGAAGTGCTAGGATGTAACACAGAGCTATCATTCCCAAGATGAAGAAGTGATGAAAATGAAGAAAGATCTGTCAAAAAGAAAATTGAAGGTCATGCTGCTCAATGCTAGGAGCCTTAATCTGAAAATACACTCACTGGAGGCTGTCCTCACACTGGAAGATGCCGATGTCTGTGCAGTCATGGAAACTTGGTTCAGGGCTGCAGAGACAACCCCTGCCTTACCAAGCTATACCTCATTCCACACTTTCCGACCCCAAAATGAGGTCGGAAAGACTAAGGGTGGTAGAGTCTATCTTCATTGAGGAGAGGCACACCTCCAGAATGGTTTACCAACATGATGCACTGGAATTACTCCAGGTGCAACTGACAGTTGGCAAGACATCCATCCATCCAGGTTATAGCAAGATATAGACCCCCTCCATGTTTCAGGACAGCTACATGTCCTACCTGGACCTACTTGACTCCATCAAGGTGCCCCCTAACACCCTGATCCTTGGTGACTTAACTACCCCACCATAGACTGGGTGAACTATTCCTGCACTAATGCACTCACCCAATGATTCCTTGACTTCATCAGTTCAAATGCATTAGATCAGCTGGTCTTATCCCCCACAAGGGGAGATAACATATTGGACATGGTTCTCATCAGCATGGGCGACCCCTCCACCACTCCCATAGTATGTTCTTTCCTGGTGAGATCAGATCATCGGTCTGTCTGATTCAAAATTTCTACCCCACCAACCACTCCCCAGCCATAACCAGGCTAAAATCTTCTCAGAAGCTGCCTACAACCTCCTATGGGAGGGTATCAGCAGCTTCACCCCTCCACCTCAGATGATGCAGACAACTATGCTGAACAGTATACCAGTGCAGTATACAAGCACCATATCCAACAGAACTAAAATCTGCTCCTCAAGGAAACACAAACCTGTCTGATGGACATCCTCTATCAACAGATATTTACAGACAACTATTTACAACAAAAGGAAGAAACTGCTGTCCAGGAGTAAAAAGGAACACATTCCAAATCAGAAAATCTCCCTCCTCTGCTCAACAAACAAATTAGATCACTAGTGAAAACCTCCAAAGCCAGTTATGAGTTGCAGCTAGCCTCCATAACAAAGGGAAACCACAAATCCTTCTTCAGCTATGTTAGGAACCTCCTTGGCAAAGCCTGTTTGTTCCAAACTAGTACTTAATGATTCCACTTACACTGATCCTGCTGACTTAGCCAACCTGCTGGCTGATAGGTTCAGTGCAAACCTTACCCCCTTATCGCCCCCAAAGGCCCAGTCGACATCCCCGATACTTGTCTCACACTTCACATCTCTGTAGCTCAAGTGTTAAAGAGACTATCCAAGGCAAAGAACACAGCTTCCATGGGACCTGATAGTATCCCAGGCTGTATTCTGCACCACCATTGAACACCCTATTTGACCACAGCCTAACTACAGGCTTCTTTCCAGCAGAGTGGAGAACTGCCATTGTCATCCCTTTGCACAAAGGCAGTGTCACTACTGACCCAGAAAACTATTGCCCCATCAGCTTGACAAGTCTGATCTGTAAAGTCATGGAGTGTATTATTATGGATCTCATAAACAAGGAAATAGGCAATCTCCAAGCACTTGAACCCACCCAATCTGGGTTTGTCAAGGGCAGATCTTGCCTATTGAACCTAGTTGACTACTTTGAGACTGTCACCAAGGCCCTGGATGAGGGGAAGTCAGTGCATACAGCTTACCTTGACCTTGCCAAGGCCTTTGACACAATCCCCCTCTCGGGCATCATCGAAAAGCTAACGTAAGTTGGTGTTAATCCCTATCTAGTCAGATGGTTGGCCAACTGGGATAGGACCGACAAGGTTAAAAATAGGTGCTGCCACCTCCAACATCAGACCTGTCATTAGTGGTGTTCCCCAGGGATTCTGTCAAGGGACCCCTACTGTTTGGCATATACTTCTCAGAGGTCCAGGCAAAGACAAAGGGCCTGTAGCTGACCAAGTTTGTGGATGACTGTAAGTTGGGTGTTGTCAGTGACTCCCCAATTGATGTTAACATACTGCAAGAGGGTGTCACCACTACAAATAACTGGTGCCAAAGTCATGGCCTTAAGTTAAATACAAAAAAATGTATTATCATACTATTCAGAAAAACATGGCCACTATTGATTACCACATCAATGGCAACTCCCTAAGCACACAACCTATGGTGAGAGACCTGGGTACTCAGGTTGACAACAATCTCACATTCGACCATCATGTGGCAGCTGTGGTCAGAACTTTTACTTGGCTCATGTTATAAGTAAAGGGATTGCATACAGAAAAAAAGAGGTTATTACCTCTCTGTACTCCTCCCTTATTAGACCTCTGATTGAGTATAATGGCCCGTTTGCTATGTACCTCTCCAAACACCTGCACTAACTGGAAAGGCCACAGAAATACCTCACAAAGAGAATCCATGGCCTCCAACACCTATCCTATGTGAACAGGCTTCCATCACTATTACTCTACTCGGTATCATACAGATTGCTCAGAGGTGATCTGTGTCTCACCTACAAGGCAATATCGGACCCTGCCCTACTAGAGATGCTCCATATCCGTAAGTCTAACTCCTCCCGCATTACTCACTCGATAGGCCTAAATCTAATATGTGACATCAAGAAAACCTGCTGGAGAGACAGGTTTATCTCCCAGAGGCTCTCCCATTACTGGACTAGACTTCCCATACATGTCAAACAGAGTACCTCACTGGCCCTCTTCAAATGCATTCTTGATGAGTGGATGGGAAACCATAAATTTGTCCTAGGGGTTCCACCTTTGTCCCTTATTGACTAGGGAGACAAGTGCTGACTGAGGTTTCTTTTTTGGTGATAAACTCTTTGCTAGGCTTGAAAGAGCCCTAGGGCCATTAGCCTAGTAACCTGCTATGATTCTATGATCCTATAAGAATGCTACTTACATCAGGAGGCATCACACAAAACAATGAGAGGATTAGAGAGCGTAACAACAAGATATGAAGGTGTGCAGGGAAGAAGGACTTGATGTTGGTTTGAAAGTGGGAGGAGACCTGGTAGGGAGACCAGCTCTGTCTTAGTGACAGGGTCCATCTTAGTCCAAAAGTGGCAGTAGTAAGATAGGATGGGGGATGTTGCGGTAGCAGATGTAACAGATGAGGGGCGAATTAGTCAGACACATGGAAAAAAGAAAAAAGTGGACACTAAACAGAGTAGAGGAGCAGACAAGTATGAGTCAATGTATGGATGGGTAACATTAAAACTGCACTGCCCAATCAATGTGGGGGGGGGGACCTGCAAGTACTGATGTGAGAGTGGAGGATGGACACTGCTGCTATTTCAGAAACATGGACCAAAATCAAGAAGGGATGGACATGAAGGTGACAGGGTACAGGATGATCAGGAATGAAAGAGAATGGAAAGAGTAATGAGTGGACATGAAGGTGACAGGGTACAGGATGATCAGGAATGACAGAATAACAGTGGAGAGATTAATGAGGTGTGATGATCTGGTCAAGTTAGGATAGACAGAAACACTGACTCATGAGGTGAGTGATGGAGTGGGCAGGGTCAGAACCTCCAATAAAAATCCTGATGGTTAAGCTAGAAGAGGGTGGTAGTATTGGTGACTGAAGCAATGTATTTGTTCCTTCAAGGCACCTTAAAGGAGAAAGATGAGATACTCTGGTTGAAAGTAAAGATGAAGGTTATATTAATAGGGTTATCAGTCTGCCAGGAGCTGTCTGGGAGATTCCACGTTATGGGGCAGAAAGGCAATGGACTTTAACTGAGTTCTTGGACCATGAGAAGTTCAGCCAGCTGGTGTGGGAAGGCAATTGTAGCTGCAGAGGAATGCGAGGCTAGTTATCTGGGCAAATGACAGGGCATATAAGAAGTAAATGGAAGACAACAGGAAGTATACAGGCATGTCTCTAGAACTGAGGGTTTGATAAAACTAAGGGTGAACTGATTAGAATTGCTACCTGGCTGGTTAATGCAGAAGGGTTTCACAAGTTACAGTTAGAAATTAATTTAACTTTGGAAACAGCACTTCAGATTGCTTGAAAGACTGAAGTAGTGAAGAGACAAAATGCTAATGTGAGTACCGTAAGAGGTGTTTGTGAGATAAAACATAAAGAAACTAGAAATTCAATAAAAAGTATGTTGCTGGCCAGAGCAAGCTTGTGCATGAGAAGCAGAGTGAATGCAAGCTTAGCCAAATGCATGAGATGTAACCATTAACATACTGGGTCAGAGAAGTACCCTGTAAATGGCAGAAAGTGTAAAAAAATTCAACAAGATGGGGCATTTCAATGCAATTTGTAAAGCTAGGCTAGTTAAAGAGATGGCTACTGTGACCAACGACTGGTGTCAGAACCATGGCCTTAAGCTCAGTGCCAAAAAACGTGTCATCATTCTCTTTGGGAAAAACCCAGTTCCCATGAATTACCACATTGATGGTAGTCCACTGAACACAGAAGGCGTTATAAGAAATCTGGGAACACAGGCTGTCAGCAACCTCTATTTTGATCACCACATTGCCACTGTGGTAAGAAAGTCCTTCTATGTGTTACATTTCATTACTAAGGGTTTTGCATCCAGGAAGAAAGAGGTCATTGTCTCCCTTTAGTCTTCTCTCATTAGGTTAATCATCGAGTACAATGCCCCATTTGGCATGTACCTCACTAGACACCTGCAACAACTGGAGAGGCTGCAGAAGTACCTCATAAAGAGGATCCTAGGCCTTAAACACTTGTCCTATATGGACAGACTCAAAAAACTCCAACTATTCTCTGTCTCATATCGCCTACTTAGAGGTGATCTCTGCTTGACTTACAAAGCCATGTCTGACCCAGCTCTGTTAGAAATGCTACATCTAAAGTAATCACAATTCCTCCGCACCACATGCTCCAGAGACCTCAACCTCATTACCACAATTCACAAAACATGCTGGAGGGACAGGTTCATAACCCAGAGACTGCCCATGCTATGGAACAGACTTCCCATACATGTTAAGCAGAATACCTCACAGACCCTCTTCAAGAGAAATCTTGATGAGTGGATGGGAAACAGAAAATTCATCCCAGGGATAACACCAGTGGCTCTACTCAACAGAGGCACTGGGAACTAAGGTCAGGTGTCACTATGCCAAAATAATCCTATGGCCCCAGGGCCATTAGCCTAGTACACACCTATGAACCTATGAGAGAAAAAGTTTCCAGAAGTATTTTTCCTGGGTGCAGGGACTGCTGTGCCCAGCACTGAACCAGACTGGCAAGCAAAACTTCCTAGTGATAGAAATCCATCAGGTTTTAGGACTGAGAACAGGGGCCGATGTTGTTGTGATGTCACATGCTACATAAAGAATCATCTTGAAGTATCCACAGTTGAGTGAAGAAGAAACAGAAATGCACAGCCCAGCAGGCAAGCTCAGGTACATTGGTAGATTTCTGACCATATCCAGGGAGAAGGGGCAGAAGCATGGATTCTGGGTTTATGTGCTAGAGGGGTAGTATATAAATAATCTACTCAGTACAATTGTGATAGGGGTCTATATTAAATCAGCGAACACTTAAAATAGCGAACGCTGATTTATCGACCGTTTAAAACTGAAACCTGAAAATCCCGAAGACATGGAACAGCAATTTTTTTTTCCCAGGGAAAAAAAAATCGCTGTTCCACCAAAAAAAAAAAGTTCAAAACACAAAATAAAGTGCCCCCCCCTCCACTTAAATATACCAACTCCGAGATCGCACCACATTGGAGGAAATGGCAAAGTCCCTGCTGTTCCGTGTCTTTGGGATTTTCAGGTTTCTGTTTTAAAGGGTTAATAAATCAGTGTTCACTATTTTAAGCATTCATTGATTTAATATAGACACTTGTGGTATATGAGATGGTGCTGATTGTCAGGATAAACAATGTCATTATTTATGTGTTTGGTGAAGCTGGTCTGCTTAACTGTGAACTACTAAAAATAAAGTGAAAGCCAGACACTGTAACATATGCCTTGATCACACTCAGAGGTGTGCTATTCCCTATACTGTCCAAAGCACAGGCAGTAACTGAACACACTTAATGGTGTTCTGTCATGGTCCCAGTCATTAGAAAGAATGGCAATGTTTAACAGTTTCATGCAGCCCATCATTTCTTTAAAAGAAATAAATGTTTCACATGGAGCAGATTTGTTTTATTCACAGTATTCTTTAAACTTCTGCATTACTACAGATTGACTGCTATTTATTTTAAAGTGGATATGAACAATTCTGTTGTATTCAGACATTTCTGTGTTTAGGCATTTAGTAGTTTGTTGTTTTGTTGTATTTTGTAACAGCTTTGCACTCAAGTAGCATATCAGTACTAGAGCTGTTTGCCCAGTATCTGGATGAAGCTAAGCATGCCACTGCATTTGCACCTCATATCTGTTGAACTTCCTCTGGCAGTATCAAATCCTGCATGTTATGGACTCTGTTCTTCAGAGGTGTTCTTTGGGCAATTGCCATTCAGTGTGTGATTGGTTTTATCACTGGAGTTGCTTTTGGTCAATTATATGAAAAAGTTGAAAGTGTCCCTGGACTTTGGTGGTATACTTTGGCATTTAAATATATTGTCTAGCTACTCATGTGCTACAGATGGGTTCCTATCAACATTTCAAATGTTGAAAATGCCGAATTTAATTTCATCAAAATGGAATGTTCGAAATCTCAGAAGAGCGAATTGACGGAACATCGATTTCTTTCCCAGGGAAAGAAATCGGTGGATCATCATCAGAGTTTGCTATTTCCTCCACTGTGGTGTGGTCTCGGAGTTGGTATATTTAAGTAGGGGGGGTGTGGAGGGTGCAGCCACCCACATTCGGGGGGGGGTGGGGGCGAAGCCCCCCCCCACTTCTGTTAGTGTTTAAAGTATTACATTTTTTTTTTTTGCACGGAACACTGATTTCTTTCCCTGGGAAAGAAATTGATATTCCATCAGTTCACTCTTTTGAGATTTCAGTTCGATGAAATTGCATTTGGCGTTTTCAGAATTCGATATGCTGATATAGACCCTTACAGATATTTGGTTCTTAGTCCAAGTTCATCTGGAAATGCCAAAATGTGCTGTTTTGCAACATTTATTCCTCAAACAATGGGACATCTGAAGTTTGTTTGGACATTAATGATATGGGACATTTGCAGTAGTGGCAGTATTGTGAATTCTGCTCCAAGGTTTGTGCTTCAGTACTTCTTATAGCTGTATACACCTGTTTAAAGTTGAATTACAATGCCTTTTTGTGCACCTTGAGAAACAAACCTCCTGCACGGTAGCAATTGCATGGCTCAGGAAACAAACTCAACAGGAACCAAAGAATTAGAGCCAGCAAACAGTGACTGGAATAAAAATCTGTATTGAGTAAACATAATCACAGCAATTGCAGCAGTTACAAACTGGTTTTGGCTGGCAAAGCACAGCCTTCTTCAGTGTACAGAAAATCATGACATACAAAAGCTGTATATATACAATAAGCAGACATCCTATTGGTTGAGTCCTAAAGACGTTCATTAAGTCCCGGGGGGAATAACCCTCCCAGTCTAATGATCCATTTCTTTTCTTTTATATTTAATATGGAATGCCATCCAGTTTTGTTTGCCCTATTCCCAAATATCATGTCAATAATAATAAAATTAAACTTGCATGTTGGATGAACTTGTGTATGTTTGTAAAGGGCATTGTGCATCCTTTTTTGTTTGATGTTACTGATGTGTTCAGAGATACGTATTCTGAGAGGTCTGGATGTTTGTCCCACATAAAATGAACCACAATTACAAGAGGCCAAATAGATGATCCAATCACTGGAACAATTGGAAAAAAACTTTAAATCAAAAACCTGGGGGCAGTTACGACTGGAAAATTGTTTGGACTTGTTTATATATTTACAATTATTGCAATGTCCACATGGAAAACAACCATGTAACGGTTCACCAGAAAGTGTTGTTTGTAACAAATCATGTGTGTTGTTATCCCTATGTTTGTAATGATTGAAAAAAGAATTAAGATTTTTGCCTTTCCTGTAAGAAAATAGGCAATTGTCAGGGATAATACTGGTGATGTCTGAATCACATTGTAAAATGTTCCAATGCCTCCGTACACTTTGAATGAGGCGGTTGGAATTACGAGCATATGTAGTCGTGAATCTGAGAGGTTGAGATGGCTTGGTAACATGTGTCTTGTATGTAAGTAGGTCCATTCTCTCTATGGAACAAACCTTATTGCTAGCCATAGATATATCACCACTTCTATACCCACGAAATTTGAATCTAGTAGTTATGTCAGATTTATGTTTCAAATAAGTAGTCTCATCTGAGCAGATGCGCTTAGCACGTATAAATTGTGACTTAGGGATGTTACGTGCTATGTGAGGTGGATGGTAGCTAGAGGCATGTAGGATGGAATTATATTCTGGGAACTTTCTGTATATTTCTGTACATAGAGTATGGTCCGGGGACCTCTGGATTAATACATCCAAAAATGTAATGGTATCCCTGTCAAAACTTACAGTGAAATGCAGACCCCAAGCATTGTTGTTTAAGTAAGTAACAAATTCCATCAAAGAGCCTTCATCTCCCTTCCATACCAACCAAACATCATCAAGATAACGTCTCCATATATCAATCTGTGACAAAAAGATGTTTCTGTCCCTGTCATATATAATATGATTCTCCACAAAGGCCATGAAGAGATCAGCGTATATAGGGGCAAAAGAAGCCCCCATAGCTGTCCCTTTGGTTTGCCAAAAACATTGTTCCTTATAATAAAAAACATTACTTGTGAGAACATATTGTGCTAAACCAACCAAGAAGGTGTTGAGGTCTGAGCTATATAAGTTTGAGACTTCGAGCCAATAAGCTAGTGCATTGAGTCCATCTTGGTGTGGAATGTTAGTATACAGGGCACTTACATCCAAAGTACATAATAGCCAACTTGGCTCAAGCTGTGTATCAGAAACAATCTGTAGGAAATTTGTGGTGTCCTGTAGACGTGCTGGAATATTGGGTAACAAAGGTTTTAGATGTTTGGTCAGAAATAATGAAAGGGGCTCCGTGATGTATCCTCTACCAGATACAATTGGTCTGCCTGGTGGATGAGAAAGATTTTTGTGAATTTTCGGCAGAAAATAAATGTATTGATTTGTAGGATCATGGACCAAAAGTTGATTCATAATATCATTAGTTATGATTGCATCCTCCCTAGCTTGTTGTAAATATTTCTCAATCTGTTTGCTGAACATGTTAGTTGGGTCTATGGACGTATGCGAGTAATATCTTTGATCATTAAGTTGTCGCATAGCCTCATTGTCATAATCAACCCAATTTAAGACAACCACAGCACCACCTTTGTCAGCTGAAATGATAACAATTTCCCTATTATTTTGGAGTTCCAGAATAGCTTGTTTTTCATCAAAAGATAAATTATTATGTTTTAATGGAATGTCTGAACCCAAGAAGTGTAAATCCTTGAGTACGCTATTCTGAAACTGCAATACCATCTGATGCATAGGTGGTGAAAAATTAGATTTATGGTATGTAAATCTGTCATGATTATAAGTAGAGTCAGAATCACCAAAAAACAACTTTAAATTCAAAAGACGACAAAAATTAACAACATCCTGAGCAAATGATTCCTCGGACACAGTAAAGCCTGGAATGAATGTAAGGCCTTTATTTAACATTCTAATCTGTGTCTGAGATAATTCAAATTCTGACAGATTTAAAACATTGTGATATGATGTATTCATTTCGCCAAAGCAATGTTCAGAAGACCCTGAATGTTCTCTATTTCTGCGGTGTTTGCGTCCGCCCCGCTTGATTTTAGGCCTAAAGGGGTTGACCCTGGTGTTCTTTTTGGGGTTGGTGACCCTGAGACTGCTGTAGATTCATTATCAGTGCATGATGAAGTATCCTCAAAAGAGGAAGTGGTCTCCATATCATGCCTTCTTAGGATTGATCTTGGTCGTTTCCTCTTATTGGTGGGTTTAAATGGAATAGTAGAAAACCTAACATGTTTGGAACTAGATAAAAATGGGGTGCCCCTTTTGTAATCCTCCTGGTCCCTGGTGAACTTTTTGTTTTTTCTGGACTTAAGTTCAGTATCAAGCTTCCGTAAATCTGAAGCCACATTATTTAATGATTTCTTAAAGAACGGTTCCTCCTCATAAACCCTTAGTTTGCTGACCAAAATATTAATTTCTTCCAATTCTTTATCAATGGCCCTGTTATGAAACTTGAATAGCTCAACAACAAATGCCATAGTTGCTTCTTGTTGTATTTTATGCCATTGTTGATTGAGTTCATCATCAGCATTTGTAGCATGGGGAATAGTGCGTATACGCAGCCCCCTTGGAGTGATTCCTGCAGTCTGGTAAGCTTTAAATAATTTGCTGTGCCAGATATTAGATCTGAGTGATCTAAGATGCTTGTTTAAATTGTCAAAAAGCATGCCACAATTGGATTCTGAACCAACCAAGTCAGACCCCCCAGTGTTCCCTTGAGAAGAACCGAGTCCAAAGACCCCAAGGTCCTCTCTATCAGCAGTCAGCCCACGGATAAAGCTGGAAAAATCCATTTTGTA
Source organism: Protopterus annectens (assembly GCF_019279795.1). Lineage (NCBI taxonomy): Eukaryota > Metazoa > Chordata > Ceratodontiformes > Protopteridae > Protopterus > Protopterus annectens. Next base: position 46,150,658 of record NC_056750.1, read on the forward strand.
ACAACAAAGCAATAATAGTCAATGACCTATAAGAACAAAAGAGCAAACTGACAATGATGGCCAATACACAACCATGTCAGTCAACAAATGGATGAATTCCAATAATGTATGGACCATAACAGCATACAATGTCAAATGACAAGGCTGCGTCCAAATGACCAATTCTATGGATATGGAACACTGAAAAAGATCCTGATTGGTTTGTGCAAAAAATATAAAATGTCACAATAATTTTAGCAAAAATTCAGCAAGCCGGGGGATAGAGCAGCTCCAAAATATTTAGGTATATCTAATGTCTATATTTGACACTGAACAAACCAGAAAAGCACTCAATACTTGCCAAATATCACCAAGTGATAACATATTAGACTTGGTTAAGAACCATTAAAGTCAAGGGACCAAGAGGAAACAAAGTCTAGGAACATAACATGCTCCATAATTATCAAATAAGGGTGAAAAATATAAAATAGTAACAAATAAGGGCAGGTGACCAATCTGCTATGATGTGCACATCATTAGCAGAAACCTGTTGGGTCAGAACAATAACCTAATATAGGGTAATTAGGTAGATGGATGAAAGAAATGTAAACCTCCATACTTGGTATACAAGCCCCAAAAAAGATGCCACTAGAGCCTAATCCAACATAAACATATAGAAAACATGGTATGTGATCAATAGAAAACAATTGTGACCAGTAATACCATCTAGATTATATATATATATATATGACATACCGTGGCCAGTAAACTGTTATAAATGTAAACCATATAAAGTGAAATATAAAAGGAATGCTAATGCATATGCATAGAAACTGTAAGTGCCATGGCCAAAACAGTCCATATAAATTGCACTTGCTTAGGCGAAAATGACATTGAACATACACATATAGCATCAATTAAATAGTTATTAATAACCCTGAATTTGTTGAACCACCAAAATATGCAGTTGGTAAAAAAGACACAATATCTAATAACCAAAGTTATTAATAACACTAAATGTGTTGAACTACCAAAGTATACAGTTGGAAAAAGCAATGTCCAATAATCAAGGTCACAGTATATATCCAAAGAGCATGTATCTAAATATTAAATATGATCCTTATAGTTCTAAATTAGTTTTCGGTAAAAAAATATACCTAAGAATCATATATGTCTTAATAATCATGAATATGTTCATGAAGATAGTAAGAAAACATCCACTCAGATTGAAGTGACATATATACATTAATAAACCCTGCCCATGGTATATACTAGAGTAAAGAAAAATACTAAACAGTAGTTCCAAAGTTGAAAATAGACATAATATAAACTGTATAAGTCCATAGCATAAAAATCTATAGTATTCAGTATCAAAAAACGAGTAATATTGCAAAAATGATACTTGTTTTGATAGACACATATGCAATCAAAAATATTGATCAAAAGTCCAACCCTAACCCAGTCCAAATGTTGATAATCCAAGACGAACCAAATCCACACATCCAATAAAGTTGGCGGAACCAGGCTATGTGGACATCCGACCCTCTCAATGAATTCAATAATGTGAATGAAGTCACCGAGTCCAGAACCTTGTAACTGTAAATGTGAACAAAAAACCAAGTCCAAAAAAGCATGTAAGCCAAGACCCACCAGTAGATATGTCCAAGTATTGAAAATCAAGCAACTGAATTGTAGCCAAATGGTCGTATCACTACTTTAGCCTTCTTGAAATATCCAAAATCCAACCCGAAAAAACGGGTGAAAATCTGTATGCAAACTAGCGATTGTGTAGTGCGTGGTGTTCAGATGTTAGAGTACGTACATCCGAACAACCCAGTAGCTTGCATACCCAGTAATGATAAAATTAAACAAAAAAACGAGATACAAAACTAGTCACAGTATCTGTAATGAAACAACCAGACCTGAAAGTGTCCAAAGATATAGTCCTGAGGCTGCATCTTGCCCGAACACATTATTTAGAAAATAGCAGGCCCAAAAAATACTAGTTCACGGGAAACACGCAAAATGCGTACTGTGAAATACTGTACGCCCAACAAAAATTCACAGATGGCAAACCGATAAAGATCCAAGCCAACAGGTTGCTGCAAACATAAAATTTAAAGTAATTTAAGTCAAAATCCTGGCAAAAAGCTGAATAAGGAGACGCTGCACTGGAATACAAACAGCAGTCCCAGAGTCACCGGCCCCAGCAGGATGTGGAAAGGAAGTGCAACATGAGAAACAAACCTCCTGCACGGTAGCAATTGCACGGCTCAGGAAACAAACTCAACAGGAACCAAAGAATTAGAGCCAGTAAACAGTGACTGGAATAAAAATCTGTATTGAGTAAACATAATCACAGCAATTGCAGCAGTTACAAACCGGTTTCGGCTGGCAAAAACCTGGGGGCAGTTGCGACTGGAAAATTGTTTGGACTTGTTTATATATTTACAATTTACAAGTCCAAACAATTTTCCAGTCGTAACTGCCCCCAGGTTTTTGATTTAAAGTTTTTTTTCCAATTGTTCCAGTGATTGGATCATCTATTTGGCCTCTTGTAATTGTGGTTCATTTTATGTGGGACAAATGTCCAGACCTCTCAGAATACGTATCTCTGAACACATCAGTAACATCAAACAAAAAAGGATGCACAATGCCCTTTACAAACATACACTAGTTCATCCAACATGCAAGTTTAATTTTATTATTACTGACATGATATTTGGGAATAGGGCAAACAAAACTGGATGGCATTCCATATTAAATATAAAAGAAAAGAAATGGATCATTAGACTGGGAGGGTTATTCCCCCCGGGACTTAATGAACATCTTTAGGACTCAACCAATAGGATGTCTGCTTATTGTATATATACAGCTTTTGTATGTCATGATTTTCTGTACACTGGAGAAGGCTGTGCTTTGCCAGCCGAAACCGGTTTGTAACTGCTGCAATTGCTGTGATTATGTTTACTCAATACAGATTTTTATTCCATTCACTGTTTGCTGGCTCTAATTCTTTGGTTCCTTTTTGTGCACCTTGCCACTGTTTTTTTTCCATTCTTTGAGTCTCCCCCTCCCTTCACTGAGACATTAAACTAAAAGTTTCTGAAATTCTTACTACAGGGACAGGAGCTCCAGTACTGACTTTATTTGATTGGATTCCTCTCTATGTCTCCTATATTTAACAGAGAACTACATCCACCCAGGGTCTTTTGCTTGAGACTCTTGAGAGGTGTGAGATACAAGCTTTTTATCAAAAGGGATGACATTTCTTTTGATTTAAATTCTGCTTAAATAGTTTAAGTTGCACTTATAATAACGTGTAGTAATACTTTTATTTTACTTCTCTGCTTCTTTTTCATTTATCTGTTTGCATTTATAGTTTGTCCTGGGACATAAGTCTTTTAGCTTCATTTGTGGTTGTGTGAAGATTATGTATTACTGCAAGATTGTAGCATTCATTACACATTATACTGCACTTCTATTTCCATGAGTAGAATTACACGTAAAAGACTTTTTTTTTTAATTTTGAATCCAGTATGGACAACCTTGTTGCTTCTTTCACAGTTGTGATAGGCCTGTGATCTGCTGCTGGGTTTGAGCTTCATTTAGTCATTTATTACAGTGTTACTTGTAAATTTCTGCATAGTCTGGTGCCTTAGTCTGAATTCTGCTCAAGGATTTGTGCTTCAGTACTTTTTATAGCTGTATGTATCTGTTTAAAGTTGTATTCCAGTAATCTGGTGCCTTAATCTGTGGTGGGATTGCAGTAGTGGCAGTATTGTGAATTCTGCTCCAGGATTTGTGCTTCGTTACTTTTTATAGCTCTATATACCTGCTTAAAATTGCATTACAGTGACTTTCTGTTTATAGTGCTACTGTTTTTCCCGTTCTTTGAGTCTTCCACACCCTCCACTGAGGCATTAAGCTAAAAATTTCTGAAATTCTAACCACAGGACTTGAGCTCCAGTTTGAATTTTCCCCCAACACTCTCACCTTTTAATTGTTGTGGTTTTAAAAGGGTGTGTCTCTAGCTTCCACTCCCTATGGTAATCTGACTTCCAAAGTCCCTCCCTCCCCTCTTTCATTGCTATTGTCTGTTGTTTAACCTATTTAAGTACTTTCCCACCCATTGTTTTCCATATACCCATAATACTAAGTGTTCACCCAGCAAACCAGTATTGCACTTGAGCAAACCTCCCTTACCACAACATGAGCTCCCATCTGCTTGGCACCCTTGACACACTCTGAGAATATCCTGACTTAATCCTGCTCTGTCCTTGGCAAATAAGATATTTATTTTATTGTTTTGCACTTAATTTAACTGTTCAGAGTATTACTGCTTTATTTTTGTTTTATTTGTTGATTTTGCCTCTAAATAATTCTAAAGGTCTTTAATATTTGAAACTGCCTTGTGAATGTAGTTTAAAATTTGTTGAAGCATTACACTCACAAGCAACCTTTCTTGGTGTTATTACAGCAAGAGGTTTACAGTGCCCTGTAAACCCACAAATACCCAAAAAGTAAATGTTATCTGTAAAACTTCCCTTAGAATGGGAACATGCAACTTAGCGTGGCTAAAACAAAGCCACTGTGCAGAGACAAGCAGCTAGATTGCATATTAAACATCACTATCAAAGTTTAGGACAATCTAACCTAGTGTAGTGCTAAATCCCAGAGAATACTCAAGGTGACCTCTGTATAAACCAGTCCATGACCTACAGTAGTCTAGTCAAATACAGGTCCATAAAACAAGGATATGTAATTTCCTAATGTCTCCATAGCCATCTTGGTAGACATGAGCATCCTGAGACAGTGTAGTAATTGTCTCATATTCACAGGCAACCATTTAATCCTTAATAAAACAGTATGCAAGAGACGCATAGACACAATTTCACTAGAGGCAAAAATCTCCCATGCAAACAAGGTTATCAAGAACACATATACTACATCCACCATGTGTACTGTCCACCACACACACACAGACTAACCTATGCTGAACAACTAAAAAGCAATCTTCCCAAACCTCAAAGACCTTCTAAGACTATAGATGTCAATGCCTATCCTCAGCAATCTCTGAAGCACTCATCAAAAGCAACACCAAACACCACACATACTCCTATACCCAATGGAGACCCAAGAGCAAAACCCATAAGGCATACCAACATATTACTCAGGACTATTGTCATAGGAAACTCTATTGTATGACACAAAGACACCCTACTCAGCAGACTGAACAAGTCAAAGCCAACGGTTAGTTGCTTATCTGGAAGCAGGATCCACCAAGTTATGCACACAATCAAGTCACTATACTACAGGTACCAGTATGATTCTATCATAGTCCATGTGGGCATTGATGACCTGACGCATACTTTCCTGGACTATATGAAAAGACACATTGCTGTTCTCACTCTGAATATCTGTCTCTGGCAGGTACATGCTTTGTATTGAGTGGCATTCGACCTTCACCAAGGATAATGTCACAGTATGAACAAAAGATGACTGACTTCTATGATTGGCTTAGTTAAAATTCAATAAAATTATTTTAGTAAAAAATAATAATTGGTTAGTTTCTGATGTCTTTCCAGGGAGATTCAATATTTGTCAGCTTGGGAGGATATGGCTAATAGTCGCCATTGTTTTGCAAAGGATGGTCTGCACCTGTCTCCCCTACACTTCTGAAACTTTATTCACCCCCTTAGAGCCTTTTAAGCAATGCCAACTTGAAAAACCTACTGACATAGCAAATAAAACCCACAGGAGCCTAAAGGTGTTACTGCTCACTGCTTGGAACCTTAACAAGAAACTTCACTCCCTACAAGCTCTCCTCACTGGAGAATATAGACATCTGTGCTGTTACACAGACATAGTTTAAATCCACAGGAAGTACTCCGGCAGTGGAAGGTTTCTGTGCCTTCCACACATTTAGACCATCAGCTGCACGACAGGGACAAAAGTTGGAGTCTCAATTTGTATTAGCAGCAAGCATAACTGTACACTGGTTAAACGAGATGATGCCCTGGAATTTATCCACATGCAAATCACCATAGACAAAGCCCCATATCATGTCCTAGCAAGCTACAGGTCACCTTCTATGTCCCTAGAATCTCATAGTTCATACCTAGACCTACTGGTGACACTCAACATAAACCAAATAACCTACTCATGGGAGACTTTAACTGCCCCTTTATAGACTGGGAAACACACACTGCTTCATACTCACAGGCACAACGATTCCTGGACTTTATTAACACAAATATCCTTGACCAGATACTGCCCTTACCCACCAGACATTCAAGCATTCTGGACCTGGTACTCACCAATATGGGAAAGTGCTGCCCATCCCCCCCCCCCCCCACACACACACACTCTCACACACACACACACACACACACACACACACACACACACACACACACACACACACACACACACACACACACATGACACATCCTCACTAGTAAGGCCAGACCACAGGGTTGTTTCTTTCAAAATAAAAATCAACTCAATACACTCAGCAAACCCTGTAACAGTTAGCTATTTCAAAGCAAACTATACCCTATTAAATGATAGTTTATCAAATTTCAGTGCCTCTCCCAACCATGAGTTCACAACCTATGCAGAATTGTTCACAGAGACCCTGTACAAGCATGTAAATGACTGTATAGAGGCTGCTGTACCTACTAGAAGTCGCCCAAAACAAACTCTAAAAACAAACTACACTGGTGGAATCCTAACCTTAACATGGTATATATCAAAAGAAACAAAGTCAAGGCTAATATCAGTAACAGCAACTTCCATGATTATAAGAGCTCTGTAATTAAGCTAAATAGGAAGCTAAGAAAACTGATCAAGTCTAACAAGGCCAATTATGAGGTCAACATAGCCTCACAGGCTAAAGAAAACCGCAAGGCCTTCAACAGCTATGTCCAAAACCTCAAAAGCAGCACACATCAATGTCCTTAGCTGGTGGTCAATAGTGCCACCTTCACTGAGCAGAGTGACTTAACAAATTTGCTTGCTGACAAATGCAGCTCACACATCACCCCATGCCCTCATCTCCTTCCATTTAATACATACTAGCATAACCCCCAACTATTAACAGAGAGCAGGTCCTGGGGGCATTTGTTAAGGCCAAAGATACAGCCTCAGTAGGCCTCAACAATATACTGGGATGCCTTCTAAATAGCTAGAAATATGACTTGTCAGGACTACTTGTCACTTTTCAACTATAGCCTCAAAACAGGCTTTGTGCCACAATAGTAAGGGATTGCAGTGGTTATCTCACTTCACAAGTGTGGACCATCAACCAACCACTGCAAACTACAGACCTATTAGTCTGTCTAGTCTACTATGCAAAGGCACGGAATGAATTATAATGGAAATGATCAACAAGGACATAGACAACCTTCAGATACCGAACCCAACCCAGACTGGCTTTGTCAAGGGAAGATCTTAGCTACTAAATCTGGTGGACATGTTTCTGAAGGCCACCAAGGCAATGGATGAGGGGGAAATAATGCATGCCACCTACCTGGACATGGCTATGGTGTTTGATACAATACCCTATTTGGGTATAGTTGGCAAACTCAAGGAACTGGGCATACACTCCTACATAACTCACTGGATTGCTGGCTGGTTCAGAGACAGGACCCAGAAAGTCAGGACCATACTGGGAGCTGTCATAGATTCCCCCATGACAAAAACATCTTATAATTGTGCCTAACACAAAAAATGACTGGTGCCAAATTCACAAACTAAAACTCAGTGCCAAAAAATGCGTTGTAGTGCCTTTTGAGAAAACTGCCATCCAGGCTAATAACTCCATCTGAAAGACACCCCTAACAGTTGACCCAGTAGACAGGAATCTGGGAACATATGTGGACATTAATCTGGCCTTTGACTAACATGTGCCCAAGGTCATAAGAAATCATTTGTCCAACTTAAAATAAGGACATGACATCCAGGTCTAAGGAAGTCATAGTGCCACTGTATTTGGCCCTTATCAGACCTATCATTGAGCCCAATGCCCCCTTCAGCATGCACCTGACCAAACATATGCAATAGTGGGAATGCCTACAAAAGTTTCTTACCAGGAGAATCCAGGGAATAAACACATTGTCCTATACAGATTGCCTTAAAGCCCTGTGTTTATCCTCTGTCTCCTACAGGATACTGAAAGGTGATCCATGCCCAGCATCCAAAGCATATTCATATCCAGCTCTGATGGACATTTTGCACATCCACAAAACAAACATCATCAGAACCATTAGTTCCAAGGATTTAAATGTTGCATATCAGATAAATAAGACATCTTGGCGAGACAGATATGTAACTCAGAGGATCCCTGTGCTCTGAGACAGGCTATCCATCCATGTGAAACAGAGTCCATCCCTAACTCTTTTTAAATATAACCTTGACCGATGGATGGGAAATTAGAAAAACACCCTGGGTCTGGCTTTCATGTTTCTGATACAGGCAGAGGCAGACAGTGATGTCCAAACTACCTTTCCTTTGCTCACTGCATGCACTCTCCTTGCATATCTTACATCCTACCAAAGCTCCATCATTCCCTCACTCAACCACTACCACTGTACTACTACTCACACCACCACTCATGTCTCACCCATACTCAGCTCCCCTCCCACCAGCTCAAGAATCATCCCTATGCACCCCCCACATATTTTACCAACTATATTACTCAAACGTAAAGCATCCCTACAACTTAACATAGTAACCCTCCCACCATACCTATTACCCACAGAGCACAATCATAAAGTTTCCCTTATAAACAAACACATTAAAAACTGAGAAAACTAATAATCTCATGCATATCAAAACTAGCCCTAAGTGGAGACATCCACCCCAACCCTGTACCTACCATCTCCAACCCCAATCCTCATAATCAGACTAGAAACCACAACTTCTCCCATATTACAGCCAATAGAAAGCCAAGTGACTTCCTTCTACTAAGCCTAAATATTAGAAGTATATCCAACAAAGTCCATGAACTCCATGCCACCATAGACTTGTACTCCCCAGATATAGTCATCCTGACAGAAACCTGGCTAAAACCTCACATTACTAGTGAGCAAATACTCCCTGCAGGTTACGGCATACTAAGAGTAGACCGGCTAAACAAAAAAAGAGGTGGTGTAGCTATAATATTTAAACAGCATCTAAACATCCAGATCTTAAAATCATCAGCTCCACAAATAGGCAATGAAGAAATAATATATACCAACCTCAAAATTAACCAAAACAAAACCATCAACATAATTGGATGCTACTTCCCACCTGGCCAAAACATCCCTCCACTAGAAAACCTCCTCAGCTGGTCTACCCACCATCTCCCCCAACAAACTATCATCTTAGGTGATTTCAATATTGACTGGCAATCCTGTTCTGGCAACAATCCAACCCATCATGTACACCTTCATGGCTTCACCCAACTAGTCCAGTCACCAACAAGGATAAATAAAAACTCCAGCAAGCACACTACCCTGGATTGGATACTAGTCAGTAAGAACCCCCAGTCATATATAACAGGCTGCTTATCAGATAGCCTCAGTGATCACTCTCCAACATTCCTACTCAAAAAATACCTGTACCAAGCTAAACCTGTCATCTATCGTCAAATACGTAAAAAAATAAACTTTAACCCACTCACATTCATCTCATCCCTTAAAGAATGTAACTGGCATGCTCTAAAGTACCTCAGTCTAGATGACGCAGTTGAATTTTTTAATACTACCTTCCTGAACATCCTTATTTACCATGCCCCCATAAGATTTTCCAGAACCAAAGCACAACCCTCCCCATGGCTACAGAAAACCACTAAGTCAGAAATGAAAAACAGGGATAAAGCCTGGGAGCACTAGCACAAAACCAAAACCCCCTCAGCTAGACAGAAATTTCTAGAACTACGCAATAGAGTCAAAAAGCTAATAAAACAGGACAAAATCCAATACTACCAGTCTGCCCTAGACTCCTCACAACACAGCCCCAAACAATTCTGGTCCTCCATAAACTCCATCCTCCACCCAGGTAAAGTCAATACCCCTCCTCCTAACATCCCTCACTCCTCAGAAAATATTGCTACCTCATTCAACACACACTTCACCCAAACCATACTATCACTAGCTAAACAACACAACCCCCTCCCCTCCAACCCACACCTTCAACTAGTAATCTCCCCACTGCCTTCTCTTTTTCTCCTGTGCCTACCTCCAACATAAAAAAAACTCTTAACTAAAACTTAAACCCACCAAATTAGCAGCAGACAACCTCCCAAGTGAATACCTACAAATCGCAGCTGATGCTCTGGCCTACCCAGTATCCATCTTGATTAACCGATCTCTGTCAGAAAGTTACGTTCCCACATTGTGGAAAGTCTCACATATAATTCCCCTCCGCAAAGGCAGACCCTCTGCAGAACTAACCAATTACCGCCCCATAGCTATTCTCTCTCCACTCTCCAAAATACTAGAGAGATGCATACACTCTCAGGTCTCAGACTACCTCCTTACTAACAACCTCCTTTCCAGTACTCAGCATGGTTTCCGACCAAACCATAGCACCACCACTGCCTTACTCTCCTTTACTAACACTATCCTTCAGCATAAAAACAATGGCTATATCTCCTCTGCTAAGTTCCTAGACCTATCTAAAGCATTTGACATGGTCCCACACAAACAACTTATCTCTGTCCTCAATAACCTATCCTTCTCACAATCAGTCACCAACTGGTTTCAGAGTTACCTCTCTGACCGCCAACAATCTGTTGTATGGCAGAATGACATATCTCCCCAACTACCTGTCTCCATAGGGGTTCCCCAAGGATCCATCCTTGGACCCCTACTCTTCTCTGTTTACACCAATAATCTAGCCTCTGCCACCAAACATGGCACACTCATCCAATACACAGATGACTCGACCATCATCTGCTCAGCCCAGTCCCTACCCAAACTGCAAAAAGTCACACAGGAAGCCTTTTCCTCTGTTGAAACATGGTTATCCGATGCCCAATTAATACTCAACCCAAACAAAACTAAACTACTCATCTTCCAACCCACCAAACATACTCAGAACAACTCTCACTTTAACATCACAGCAAAAGACAACACCACTATATACCCAACTGAACACACCAAATTGCTAGGAGTGGAAATAGACAATAAACTAAAATTTGACATTCACATATCCATGACCATAAAAAAAGTCCACAAAAAACTAGGAGCATTATACAGAAATAAACAATTTCTCACCAAAGCAGCAAAGATTTCAATAGCAAATTCCCACCTTATCTCCACCCTACTTTATGCCTCTCCAGTATATACCAACCTAAGGCAATGTGATCTAAACAAGCTAGAGACCTGCTACAACAAAATCGCCAAATTTGCCACAGGAGCATCCTACCATAGTCACCACTGTCTCTCACTTGCTGAACTGGGCTGGCTTGAACTCCCTCACCTCCTTCAGTGGTATCAACTCTCACTCGCCCACAAACTAGTAAACCATCCACTAAATGTCTCATCCTTCCAGAATCTACTCCAACCCTATCGCACCACCAGACCACTAAGATCCAACAACAAAAATCACTTGCAGATCACTAAAGCCAATAACTCTGCTGGTGAAGCACTATTCTCTTGCGCCATAGCCAAATTATGGAACTCACTCCCACCCACAATTACCTCCGTACCATCATGCACCAACTTCAAAACTTTATTAAAAGCGCACCTAAAAACATGCTGGCTATGCCCTTGCAACTCACACTCTAATATCATCCACCCCATCTAACTACTACCTTTCTTTCCACTCCACTAACTACCTTGATTATAGCAAGCTCAGATGCTCATAAGCCTAGTACTTATTATACAGCAGGAACTTCTCATTGTTACATTTGTTAATGCCTGTTATGTACTTCACAGATAAAGATTCTAGTTGTCTACTGATGTACTGTGTTCTTCATCTGTAAATATGTTGTAAGTAATTTCTATGTTAAATTGTTAATCGCTATGTAATCCAATGTAACTACTGTCTGTTTATTTTACTGTGGAGCTTTTCTCCCTGGGCCTCCGCTGAAAATGGACCCACGTCCAGTCGGATACTCCCGATCAACAAATTTAAATAAATAAATAAATAAATAAATAAATAAATAAAAACATACCTCCAAACATAACCTCTAGAAATTTCCTAATTAACATACCCCCCCCCCCAATAAATGGCCATGATATATAGGGACACAATTGGGCTGGATTGCATGGCTAGGCTTATAAAGGCCCTTCTGGTCATTAACCTAGTATATAACGATGGACTATTTGGATACGGAATTTTAGTCTAATATGTTATTTTTGCTGTTTGTTATACATTTTATTACTCATTATATTTGAATATTGTTCACAGAGTTCCTATAAACAGACATATACATCTAACTCTATATTTCTTATTATCTTCATATAGTTTTCATGCCTTAGTATACACTTTGGTTTCTCTTTGAAATAAATGCTATAATAAAATTGTAGTTTAAGTACTAATAAGATCATTTCTTTTAACAGCTTTTTCTCAAACAAGATGTAAATATCTAGTTTCCTGCACCTCTTCTTTTTTGTAAATAACTCAGAAGCTGTATTAAAAACTTCAAGTCATTGATTCCAAGACTTCCAGTTTTCAGCTGGGTTCCTTGAAGTCCCAGTTTGCCATGAGGACTCAGATAGGTTAACCCTGTCATATTTGCAGTTTTACTGGTTTTGTGTTTATTTTAAAATATAAAAGAATAAAATATACAAGTGATACAGGCATATAGCATTGTTTATTCACATTTGATACCACATGAGGTCATACACTTTAAATACACTTTAAACTGGAAAAATAAGAATTATGCCAAAATAGACTTGCTCTGTTGAGATTTTTACTTTGTCAATATTTCCGAGACCACAGGCACACTTTCAGAGAGTATGTACTTTGACAGCTCCAGTCTTCTTAAAGGTATGGACTCCCAATTAATATTTATTATACTTGTGTCATTGTTCCTGCAATGGTTTGTTGCAGTACATGGAATACCTTCAAAGGGACCAAGCTATCTACCTCATGGTCTTAGACTTATCTCCATGGCTTACCCAGTAATTCTGTCTTCTTCTTGGGGAATTTACCGCTAACCACATCTCCACTTATCTGGAACAGTGTGGCCTTTATTAAAACAGCACTGCCATCCTCTTAAAGTTCATATTGTTTCAGATACGTTTACACCTGGAGAGATACTAGCCTATCCAGTATCGCTGAGAACAGTAAAAACAATGAAATGGCCTTTAATGACTCAATCCCTTTTTGTATGTCTAAAGACTACAACATTACTCACTTGCATGCACAAGTAATATATTTTTTTTGGGGGGGTCTAATTTTGCGCCCTGCAGCTGACCATTTGCTGGGGTCCTCTTTTCATCCTCCATGTCTGCCTTAGAATTCCCTTGTCTAATTCTGATGCCTCCAGGGCTAGTGAGGCGATCAAAGGACATGAAGCAGCAATACCCTGCTGACGACGAGGATTTTGCAGCCTAATTACCTGTCTCTGGTGCGCTTCAATTCAATTCCCAGGGGCTGACACCCGATGAGCCCTAGGGCACATCAGTGATGCTTCAATGTACATTTCAGACATCTACTTAGTCCTGCCCTCCATAGTACAACACTCCTTAACAAGTCTCCAGCCCCAACCAGGGATTTATGATGGTGCATCAGTAAATGCACCCTCCACCAGAATGGGCACACCCATCCTTTCTGCCTGCATCGTGTCCAAGCCGGTAATTGAGCCTCCGTCACCTGAGCTGTAGTCAGAGCTTTATCCACCTGTGCCATCAGTGTGAGCCTAGTAATACTTATAAATACATGGAGCCATGTGTCCCATCAGGCATCATCTTGACTGACCTTCTGAAGGCCTTTGAGTCAGTACTACATCCAAGGCTGCTGTAGGAAGTTAACATTTACAGCTTGGATATGCAGCCTTCAGTAATTTTTAAGCTTTCAGAATGTTTTCAGGAGTGGTGCACTTGGATCCATGGGAGAATTAGGAGTCTAGATGGAGATGAATGAAATACTGACAGAACAGGATTCCCACACCGCACTGTCTTAAAGTTTGGTCTGGGGTGGCGCTACACATGCAGTCAGAATAGTCTAGTAAGAATAACTGCAGACTGATGTGTATCAGGTCGAAAGGGCACTGTTTGAATAACACAGGGTAGCCATAGTAACATGATGTAATTTTGTAAGCTACTAACATTTAAATAATGAGATCCCAACTGCTACAGCAGTTTCTTTTTAAACTGTAGTAACATTCATTTTAGAAACTCAGTCTTATCAGAGGAATGCTGTGACCCAGTTGTGGCTCTCACTTAGGATCGCACTGGATCAGTCAGCATTTATAATTTGTAATATTATCCATCAGCTACCCTGTTGCAAGTCCTGCTTCATATGAATGCCTGGGTCAGTATGTTGGAAGCAGATGACATCATCAATGAAGGTTAAGGAAGCCTCAATGGGCTACTGCAGTTATTCGAGTGGGCTGAACCTGACCATAGTATCCCTGACCACAGCAGATGATTGGTCAGATGTTGGTCATGTTACTTCTTATCCTCTATCTATCTCATCTTGATGGCTCAGTCCATGTTGTTTCTCATGTCTTAACAAAACTGCTTCATGTCTTCCCAAGATTATTCATGGATGCAGACAATCTGACCATTTACACTCTTCCATTAATTCTATCTTATATATGGGACAATGATACAGACCTAATTATATTAATGCAAAAGACAAACCATGATTTTGGCATCTACAAATCACCTCTTCCTTCCATACACATACACCACGTCTTGATATCACATACTCAAAGCATTTGATAAATTGTATGTATTGTGTTTATGTTATTTCCTGCCTTCTAAACAAAAGCAACAAATTGTTGTGTTCAGGAGAATTCTTATAGCCTCCTTTGAGTGTGCACTGTCTGTGTTAGCAGCCATGTTAGTGTGTTCACACTATAAAAGACTGGATGCAGGCAGATGCTGTTAGCCTCCTTTGACTGTGCACTGTCTGTGTTAGCAGCCATGTCAGTGTGCCACACTATAAAAGGCTGGATGCAAGAGAATGCTGATACCCTCCGTTGAGTGTGCACTGTCTGTGTTAGCAGCCATGTCAGTGTGTCACACTATAAAAGGCTGGTTGCAGGAGAATGCTGATACCCTCCTTTGAGTGTGCACTGTCAGTGTTAGCAGCCATGTCAGTGTGACATACTATAAAAGGCTGGATGCAGGAGAATGCTGATACACTCCTTTGAGTGTGCACTGTCTGTGTTAGCAGCCATGTCAGTGAGTCACACTATAAAAGGCTGGATGCAGGAGAATGCTAATAGCCTCTTTGAGTGTGCACTGTCTGTGTTAGCAGCCATGTCAGTGTGTCACACTGTAAAAGGCTGGATGCAGGAGAATGCTGATATCCTCCTTTGAGTGTGCACTGTCTGTGTTAGCAGCCATGTCAGTGTGTCACACAATAAAAGGGAGGATGCAGGAGAATGCTGATACCCTCCTTTGAGTGTGCGCTGTCTGTGTTAGCAGCCATGTCAGTGTGTCACACTATAAAAGGCTGGATGCAGGAAAATGCTGATACCCTCCTTTGAGTGTGCACTGTCTGTGTTAGCAGCCATGTCAGTGTGTCACACTGTAAAAGGCTGGATGCAGGAGAATGCTGATACCATCCTTGGAGTGTGCACTGCCTGTGCTAGCAGCCATGTCAGTGTGTCACACTATAAAAGGCTGGATGCTGGAGAATGCTGATAGCCTCCTTTGAGTGTTCACTGTCTGTGTTAGCAGCCATGTCAGTGTGTTACACTATAAAAGGCTGGATGCTGGAGAATGCTGATACCCTCCTTTCAGTGTGCACTGTCTGTGTTAGCAGCCATGTCAGTGTGTCACACTATAAAAGCATGGATGCAGGAGACTGCTGATACCCTCCTTTGAGTGTGCACTGTCTGTGTTAGCAGCCATGTCAGTGTGTCACACTATAAAAAGCTGGATGCAGGAGAATTCTGATACCCTCCTTTGAGTGTGCACTGTCTGTGTCAGCAGCCATGTCAGTGTGTCACACTATAAAAGGCTGGATGCAGGCAGATGCTGCTAGCCTCCTTTGACTGTGCACTGTCTGTGTTAGCAGCCATGTCAGTGTGCCACACTATAAAAGGCTGGATGCAGGAGAATGCTGATACCCTCCTTTGAGTGTGCACTGTCTGTGTTAGCAGCCATGTCAGTGTGTCACACTATAAAAGGCTGGATGCAGGAGAATGCTAATACCCTTTTTTGAGTGTGCACTGTCAGTGTTATCAGCCATGTCAGTGTGACATACTATAAAAGGCTGGATGCAGGAGAATGCTGATACACTCCTTTGAGTGTGCACTGTCTGTGTTAGCAGCCATGTCAGTGAGTCACACTATAAAAGGCTGGATGCAGGAGAATGCTAATAGTCTCTTTGAGTGTGCACTGTCTGTGTTAGCAGCCATGTCAGTGTGTCACACTGTAAAAGGCTGGATGCAGGAGAATGCTGATACCCTCCTTTGAGTGTGCACTGTCTGTGTTAGCAGCCATGTCAGTGTGTCACACAATAAAAGGGAGGATGCAGAAGAATGCTGATACCCTCCTTTGAGTGTGCACTGTCTGTGTTAGCAGCCATGTCAGTGTGTCACACTATAAAAGGCTGGATGCAGGAGAATGCTGATGCCACCCTTGGAGTGTGCACTGCCTGTGCTAGCAGCCATGTCATTGTGTCACACTAAAAAAGGCTGGATGCTGGAGAATGCTGATAGCCTCCTTTGAGTGTTCACTGTCTGTGTTAGCAGCCATGTCAGTGTGTCACACTATAAAAGGCTGGATGCTGGAGAATGCTGATACCCTCCTTTGAGTGTGCACTGTCTGTGTTAGCAGCCATGTCAGTGTGTCACACTATAAAAGCATGGATGCAGGAGAATGCTGATACCCTCCTTTGAGTGTGCACTGTCTGTGTTAGCAGCCATGTCAGTGTGTCACACTATAAAAGGCTGGATGCAGGAGAATGCTGATACCCTCCTTTGAGAGTGCACTGTCTGTGTTAGCAGACATGTCAGTGTGTCACACTATAAAAGGCTGGATGCAGGGGAATGCTGATATCCTCCTTTGAGTGTGCACTGTCTATGTTAGCAGCCATGTCAGTGTGTCACACTATAAAAGGCTGGATGCTAGAGAATGCTGATAGCCTCCTTTAAGTGTGCACTGACTGTGTTAGCAGGCATGTCAGTGTGTCACACTATAAAAGGCTGGATGCTGGAGAATGCTGATAGCCTCCTTTGAGTGTGCACTGTCTGTGTTAGCAGCCATGTCAGTGTGTCACACTATAAAAGGCTGGATGCTGGAGAATGCTGATAGCCTCCTTTGAGTGTGCACTGTCTGTGTTAGCAGCCATGTCAGTGTGTCATACTATAAAAGGCTGGATGGAGGAGAATGTTGATACCCTCCTTTGAGTGTGCACTGTCTGTGTTAGCAGCCATGTCAGTGTTTCACACTACAAAAGGCTGGATGCAGGACAATGTTGATACCCTCCTTTGAGTGTGCACTATCTGTGTTAGCAGCCATGTCAGTGTGTCACACTATAAAAGGCTGGATGCTAGAGAATGCTGATAGCCTCCTTTAAGTGTGCACTGACTGTGTTAGCAGCCACATCAGTGTGTCACACTATAAAAGGCTGGATGGAGGAGAATGCTGATACCCTCCTTTGAGTGTGCACTGTCTGTGTTAGTAGCCATATCATTGTGTCACATTATAAAAGGCTGGATGCAAGAGAATGCTGATACCGTCCTTTGAGTGTGCATTGTCTGTGTTAGCAGCCATGTCAGTGTGTCACACTATAAAAGGTTGGATGCAGGAGAATGCTGATACCCTCCTTTGAGTGTTCACTGTCTGTGTTAGCAGCCATGTCAGTGTGTCACACTATAAAAGGCTGAATGCTCCCCTACACCATTTCCCTGATATCTGTTCCCTTCATATGCATGTTAACCCTCATACATTTACACTTTGGCCACTGCCCATCCTTAGAGAGGAAGCTAAAAATGCCCTCCAGTGTTAAGGCTACCAGAAGCATCCCTAGCGTCCCTCAGCACTGCAGAGTAATAATGTGAAACTAGTAGTGAAGGTCTCTCAGAATGTTGTACCAGCTGGGATTAATATTTAACTTCTTTACATAAATGTATCTGAATCTTGAGAGTTCACTTCTGTATTGATTTGACACAGATGCAGTAGGGGAGTAACTGTGGCTACCTTTTAGCAATGTACAACACTATGTACTTACTACTTCAGGTTCATAGATCTTTCTGTTTCTTCCTACTGATGTATTAATGAGAGGTGCCAGACTCACTGTACTCCAAGTGGGCCTCTGCTTAAGTCTTTGCAGTGAATAAATTACATTTAATTAAATGCTGTTGATTATTTTAGGAGGATTTAGTTTGTAATGGCATGCAGATACACTGCACACAACTTGTCTGTTTTCATGTTCTTTATTGTGTTCCTCCTATTGTACACATTTTGCCTTTATTTCAATTTCTTGTTACTTAACAAGCTTGTGGCTGAAAAAAAACCCTCTGTAGGTGAGTTCACCTAAATGTCAGATGCATGAATAAAATAAAAAAAAAAAACTTATTAAGATTTGATTAGTACTAGAGGTATGAGCATTCTAATTCCTTCTTTTATGTCGGGACAGGATGACCATCTGGAAGTACCTTCAATACAAGTCCCTCTGTTATGTCAGGACAGAATGAATATTATGTTTATCTGAAGATATCTGCAGTATAAGCTCCTCTGTTAAGTCAGGACAGGGTGGATACTGGAGGTACCTGCAGTACAAGCCCTCTGTTATGTTAGGACAAAATATGCACTGCAAGTACCTGCAGTAAGTTAGTAGCTCAAAAGCTCCCATGCTCACCTTTGGAGCCAGAAGATCTATTCCTACCCCAGGTGATTAGATTAATTTTCAAATCACTGACAGTGCAATGCAGCATCAGAGGGGTGTGCCATCCTTCAGATGAGAAGTTAACTGAAGATGTAAAAGATCCCATGGCACCAATCAAAAAGAGAAGGGGAAATTCCCTGATGTCCTGGCCAAATTTCCCCTAACAGTAGTATAAATACCACGTTCGGACTCCCTGAAAAGAGGACACTAGCCTAGTGAGACTAACCTAGTCAACAAAGGATAAATAAATGTTAGGTCAGGACAGGATGAGTAATGGAGGTATTTACAGAACAAGTCCCTGTGTTATGGCAGTCAAACTTACCCCACATACCTATGTCACGATTTTTATTCGCTGTGAACCTATGAATTTGTTTTTATCTGGTGTCAATTAAGTCATATCTTTCCATTGAAAACTCTCTTTTGCTTTTACTATAGTTTCCTCGTATGCTCCCAAATCCCCCCTTTCTTTCTCTATCATCCTTTTTCAAAGTGTGTCCTGTTTGTGGAGGCTTCTGTTGAGCTCTCTGTTTATCTGTGAAAGATATTTAAAAGTCTTAGCCTTGTTGCTATTTGCTATCGTAACATTTACTGTAGTTCTTCAGTTTCTTCTCATAGACATTCACTTCCAGCTCATAATAATTCTTCTCATAGACATTCACTTCCAGCTCATTATAAACATGTTTGCCTTTCTTGGGCCAGGTGTTATTTTGTTAGTGTCTTCTGCAATGTTCACATTCCTGGAGGAGGTCATGATGTTCTACACACAGGCATGCTAGGATGTGACATATCGCTTCCTGTTTCCTCCCCTGAGGCAACAATAAATCTTCTCAGCCTTTCTAGAAATGCTCCTGTACTGTAAGCTGTTACCATACTAGAACTAGAATTGACAAAACAACCAATAAACAAGCAATCCTGGACTGGATATTGATTAACAATAATCCCCATTCTTATAAGACTGGAATACTCCCAGACAATATTAGTGACCATCTCCTTACCTATATCACTAAACAAAAAGATAATACTCTCAAGCAAACTATTTACCGTACTGTACGCAACAAAAAAAAATGTAACCTGTCCTCTTTCCTTAATGACCTCAAGGTATGCAACTGGTCAACTCTAAAACACCTCCCACTTGACGAAGCAGTTGCCTATTTCAATAACACTTTCCTACAAATTCTTCAGCAGCATGCCCCTGCCCGATTAATTAGAATAAGCTCCAAAGCTGCCCCTTGGCTTCCAAAACAACCAAACAAACTATGCTAGATAGAAATAAAATTTGGAATAAATGGAGAACCACTAAAAACCCTACTGATCTTTTACACTTCAAACACCTAAGAAATACTACAAAAAAACTCACCCATCTTGATAAAAAAAACTATTACCTTCAATATCAACAAAACCAAAATTTCAACCCCAAAAAATTCTGGTCAGGAATCAATAAACTGCTACATCCAGGGAATACCAAAACACCCACACCTGCTACCTTAGCTCAAACTCCACCCGACATAATAGCCGATACCTTTAACAACTTCTTCTCTGAAACAGTCACCTCTCTAGCAAACACCATGACTCCCCTTCCCTCAAAACACCTCTCCTCAAAATAACACCCCACTCTAAAATTTAGCACAGTCTCCACATCCCACATCGTAAGTTACTCTCTAAACTTAAACCTTGCACCCCTTCAGCCGACAAACTGCCAGCTGAATACCTACAACTAGCAGCATCAGAACTAGCTTACCCAGTCTCAATCTTAATCAACAGAACAATAACCGAATCTACTATCCCATCCTGCTGGAAAGTCTCCTATATTATTCCCCTCCATAAAGGAGGTAACTCTAATGAACTTTCTAACTACCGACCCATAGCCCTACTATCTCCTCTTTCTAAAATTATGGAACGTTGTATTCACCATCAACTCCTAAATCATCTCTTGCAAAATAGCCTACTAGTAGACTCGCAACATGGTTTTAGACCACACCATAGTACTTCCACCACCCTTCTCTCCTTTACCGACATAATAAACAAAAATCGCAATAACAACATTTTCTCCTCTGCCTTATTCCTAGACCTCTCAAAAGCCTTTGATATGGTTAACCATCAACTACTCCTAGATACTTTGACATCACTATCACTTGACTCTTCAGCAGTACAATGGTTTAACTCATATTTGAATGATAGAAAACAAGCTGTCCTCTGGGACAGCCATATATCCTCCCAGCTCCCAGTCACTATTGGTGTTCCTCAAGGATCCATCTTAGGTCCCCTCCTCTTCTCTACATTTATAAATAACCTGGCTACTTCACTTCCAACATCCACTTGTATTCAGTATGCAGATGATTCAACTCTCATCTGTTCTGCTTCATCTTCTGGAGAACTCCACTCTTCCACCCAGAAAATCTTTACTGCAGCAGAAAAATGGTTCCAACATATCTGTCTCCTCCTTAATCCCAAAAAAAACAAATTACTACTCTTCACACCGACCCTTAAATCTGCCCCAATTTCATTTTCCATTATGTCTGGCAATGGCACTATCATCAATCCTGATTGTTCCACCAAACTCCTAGGCGTTACTATAGACAATCAACTGAGCTTTGACTGTCACATTGATCTAACCATCAAGGCTGTTAATAAAAAGATAGGTACCCTTTATAGACTCAAGTCCTTTCTTACTGCAGCTACCCGAGTGTCTCTAGCCCAAACTCATCTCCTATCTACACTACTATATGCCTCCCCCTCATTTATTAACATTTCAAAAGCTAACCACCAGAAACTAGCCACAGCCTACCATAGTATTGCCAGGTTTGCCACCGGTTCCCCATATCGAACTCACCATTGTCATAATCTCAAAAACCTTAACTGGCTAGAACTACAGAATCAAATTCTCCTACAGCAATTAGTCATCACTTATAAAATTCTCCATTACCCCTCTAATACACCCATACTTAATAACCTTATCACCCCATACAAAAATCTTACTTCCCTTCGCTCAGCCACCAAACTTCTAGTAGCCACACTCAAATCCTACAATAAAGCAGGTGACTCCTTATTTGCCAATACTGTTGGATCTCACTGGAATAAACTTCCCAATGAACTAACCACTTTAGGCTCATCCCACCTTTTTAAAAAACAAATAAGGAAACATTTGCAATCTCACTGGCTATGCCCCTGCTCAAATCCTGACTAAGCTTAAGAAACATTTACTCTCTCCCACACCCTACTTTGCTCTTCCACCTACCCTATTTAACTACTTCTATCCCTCCAAGAAGTAGACCTAGCAACCCACCAGCCTATTTATCACTCCTATCTTCCTCTTTTTATGTTACTCTCCTCTATCTCTGTAACCTGTCTTCTCTCCTTGTATCTTACCTAGTTCTTGACTTCCTGCATGCAAATCTCTATCCTAAAAGTAGTACTCATCTCATTATGTCTGCTACTTACTGGCTAATACCTCTAATTTTTTACAAACTCCCCACCTGCACCTTTTTTCTCCCTTCTTCTTCTTTTTTTAGCAGTCTTTCTATAGTAAATAATTTAAGTTATAATGCTTCCATACTACTGTTTATTTCTTGTTTAAATTGCCTTTGTATTACTATTTACTTGTTATTTGTTAGTCACTTAGTTCATTAGTGGAGCTTTTCTCCTCGGGCCTCTGCTGAAAATGGACATGCATCCAGCCAGACTAGCCCGGTCAACAAATGTAAAATAAATAAAATAAATAAAATAAAATACTACAGCAGATTCTCATTAATCTGCATTCAGCACCGCATACCTTTTATTTTGTTGTGTGGACCGATTTAGTTTTATGTCAGAAGTTCACAAACAATATAATGCGGAATTTATCAGAAAGAGTTACTAGATAAGTACAGTCCAGAAAATATCCTGCTAATGACTGGGAGTGGTGGAGTGTTTGTTGCTACCCATTAATTTGCAAAATCCATTATTTTGCTAAAGCCTTATATTTCTCTAAATTGAAAGAACTAAAAGAACACTGTACTCACCAAGGTTACTGGCTAGGTCACTGGTCTCTTTCTCTAAGTCCTCCAGATCATCTGCTGAGACATCATGTTGCTCTGCAAAAGAAAGATTACATCAGAAGATCAATTCCTTATAGGTGCCACCTATAATCCAGTCTTCTGTTTACAATCAGCCCTCTCAGCTAATTAAATAAATGTTTCTTATTGATCATGTTATTCACACTTTACCATTGTTTCTTTATCAGCAGTTACAACTTTGTCTGGTGAATATGTGAGCAGATACAGATCATCTAATAAAATGGTATAATTTCACAGAAAACAATGAGCTTTTACAAAAACAGTTTTATCAATATGTTTTAGTTTGAGTTCACATCCAAACTTTCTGGTGCACCTAAAATACTATCTTGCTATTAAGGTGGCAGATGGTAACTATTAGACACCTTCAGCGTAGTGAAGATGAATAGCAAATCAAGACTGTTAGAATATATCTTCTTCTAAAATGATATTTAAATGGACTGGTTTTTAGAAGAGAAGCTTCTAAAGATCTTAAGGATTATACAGTAACAATCATTAAATATACCATTAAATGAACCTTTTATATGCGTAAATATTTTGCGTTGAAGTCATGCATGCTTTATTCCATGCAGAAGGAAGTTTATGCAGAGTATAAGCTTCATTATAGCTATTTGCAGTTCAAATACAGGGTATCACCTGTAATTGCGGAATTACAGATGTCTTCTGTCACTGTCTTCTGTTCTGGGGTGTATCAACAAATACCTCTTCCAACTATGTAGATGAATACCCCTCCCAGTTAGTAGCTGAAGGGTGTAGGTGATGCAGAGTAGATGAAGGTGTATTCTAAAATACCTGGGGTATGGCAAGTTAAGCTGGACTTGTATTAGTAATATATAAATCTCTGCAGAGGTCTGTAAGGCTGGTATGAAGTTGAGTCAGTGCTCTAGGTACTGTCTAGCGCTAGAAGCTAGGTGCTACCACCCCTGTCCTCTTGGCAGTATCATTTAATAAGTGTTCTGTTTGAGGTGTGCATGGGTGTGCATTAAATAAACCATACAGCATCCATATGTTAGTCTAGCAGAATAGTAACCAGCTCAGCTGTATAAATAGCTTGATTCATCATTCTATCATGGACTGCGTAACTAAGCAGTTTGGAGCAAGACCACTTAAAAACACAGATTAAAGAATTTCATAGATGCTTAGTCCACTACATGGAATGGCCATCTGTGTTTGTGAAACATATACATGAAACATATATCATATCAGAGAGAACTCTTTATGAATCCAACTCATATAAATTTAAAAGCCATTGGTAAAGTCCCACAACAGAAATGGGGGGGGGGGGTTCCATCATTTCTCAAACTGTATAGAGTTCATAAACTCAGACACTCATTTCCTTTGAAGTCAGAGTGTGTAAATCAAATAAAGGAATAGCATTCTGTACGCTGGACCTAGGAAATCTGTTTATGTACTGATAATGAGACCCACAATGCTTCAGTATCATATAAAGTACAATTTTTGAACACGCACGTGTATTTGTTTATTTGGTGTTCTGATGCAAATGTATCCTGTATTTGGAATACTTCAAAATGGACAGCTTTCAGCAACAACATTAGATATTGGCAAAAGTACGGAGAAAAGTCATATAGTGTAGCAGCTGATTCTAAAATTGATATTTTTGGAAAAAGAAAACAAAGTTGCATCAAAGCTGATAATACTGTGGAACATAGTAGCTTACAGATTTACATTAAAAGTTAAACACAATAACAAAGCATATGTAGCAGTTCTACCGAGCCAGATGTGTCTTCTTAATGCTTGGTCTGCATTAGCAGCAAAAACTAAAGAGAGAGAGTGCCAGTTATATTTGGCAGCTTCTTGGGTCACCCTACTGGTTTATCAGAATACCTGCAGCTGTCCCTTTCCTAGATTGTGGTTAAAATATTCTCTTTAAATTCCTTGAGATTCTTCACAAACTATTTTTGGATTGACATTACAGATGGGCCAACGAATGAGAAACATGAGCAACAAACTTTAAATTAGTAATGGGTTTTTGGAAAGTTATATCTTTTTAAACTGGATCTAATTTGATGTGCATGTTATCTTTCTCTGGTGTAGCAGGTAAAGGAGTGATAGTAATTAATCTGAAGGAGTTTAAAAAAAAACAATAGCCCTACCCACTCAGTACGTAACCAAGTGGTTATTTCAAGAGTTGGCAAGGCAGTAGTCTAACATATCAGCAAGAAAGAAGGTCCACACCACCATCCATTACACAGGCAAGCCATAAAGTTTGGGAGTGGGCCTTCAGAAACACCCTTTTCCTCTTGGAAGTCCATATCCTAAGGGAGCAACTGCTTGCTGAGCATCCTTCAAAGGCAAAAAAATATATACAAGTTGTGTCACCTGTTTACTATTTCTGCCTTCCTTTCAAATCTGAAATGCTGCAGGTATTTCACCCTTATTCCCCTTCTAACAAGTGTCAGGATATCTTGGTGCATCTAGTGTAAGGCCAGAAAGTGATGGGTGAAGGTAAGCCTGGTGACTCCTTCTTGGCCCAGATAGATATTGTTTTTCATGCATCAGCATTTTCTTCAGACCACTCCACTCCACCTTCCTTGTCACATTTGCATATTGCAACACCCATCTAAAAAAAGGCCCATCTAGATCTCAGTGTTATAAAGCTGGCAGCATGCCTACTCCATTTTGCAAGTACTCGGGTCAGGAGACTTTTTTTGCAGAATGCCATCCATTATTTTTTCTTCACATTGTCCTGCCACTCAAAATCATTTTGAAGAACAGATGACAAAGATTTTCTTGTGGTAACTTGTTATGGGCATAGCTCCTTTTCAGATCCTGTTGCTATAGTTTAGTAGGTCCTAGCTCTCTGTCTGCCAAAGCCCATCTAGTGGCTATTCCCAACTTTCATGGTTGCTGAGACTTCAAGTCTTTGGCCTCTCTCTCATGGTGTGAAAGAGGGTGCTTTTCTTCTTAGCCCAACAATTAGGGATCACGTTCTCCTATTGGATATTTATCTTATATTGAGAAGCTGATTCTTTCACCATTCAAACTATCTGTTTCAGCTGAGCTGAAGTTTTTGTCTTGGAAATGTTTGTTTTTGGTAACTATAACTTTAGCTAGGAAAATTTCTAACTTACAAGCCTTTATCTATGAACCTGGTTCACCTTATGTTTCACAAACAAATAATTTCATTACATACCAACCCTTCTTACATGCCTAAGAGGGTCATGGAGACCAACTAGAGTTGGTCTGTCACTTGCCTGTCTTCATCTCAAAATACAGTGGAGAACATGACTGTTTCCTTCTCCAAAAATTCCAGAGGAAGAAACTTATCAGGTAATGCCTATCTGACTTTTAATTGCCTTATATTTTTGTATAATAGCATGGAAAATGACAATCTTCTTTCGAAGAGAGTATGACCAAAGCTGTCTCTGCATCCATGGCACTCTTCTGTAATGTTTATTTGGAAATTTGTGCAGCTGCTTTATGCCAGTTTCTCAGAACTTTGCAAACATTGCATACTGGATTTGAATACTAGGTTGAAACCTTCCTTTGGGGCCAAATCTGCAGCACTGGATACAGAAATTATAAGTGTTCACCATAATACTGGATTTTTTTTGTCTTTCAGTGACACTGTACTAACCTACATCAGCTCACCTCCTTGGACACCCAGTCAGCCTGTTTGTTCCCCTACAGCTGCTAGGGTCATCTGTCCAAGGAGAGACTGCTATACCATGGTTGTGCAGTATAGTGAACACTTTTTTCCTCTTTGCTGGTTCCAGGTTTGCTTTATCAGCATCTGGACCTAGGCAGGTGAATGCCTCCACCTCTGTGATGATATGTCTATCTTAACTTCCCACCTGCTTAAGCGGTGCGCAATGGGAAACACAAGGTTAAGTCCCACTTCTCTGGTGGTCCATTTCCTCACCTGTGGTTCCTCCCTTCATCTACCTGTTGTGCTTCCTGGTGCAGACTGACAGTAGTGCAGCCACATGCTTGCCCCTCCACATGCCTCACACCTTCCCCCTGACACAGGTGAGTGGGCATAACCACATTATTCCTCCTTCTCCCCTCATTTTCTGTTGTGGTTTTGGGGCTGCTAGTTGAGCCCTGGTCACTTGTGTCATGGTCTAGTATTTAGACCCCTATACCACTGGAGCTGACATTTAATGTTTTCCCCTTCTTTAACAAAACCAGTACACAGGATACGAAACATATCGGGCCATCTCAGAAAAGCAGTCTGAGAGTATGATAAATATAAGAATTGTTGTGAGAAGAGGAGGAAGAGGGAAGGGACTGGGTGTAGAACAGGGGTCTTCAGATTAAAAAGCACGGGGAAGAAGTAATTGGTGTAATTAAGGTGCGCTGATTCAGTGGGTGACTAGCAAATGAGGATAAAGCATAGCTGGTATCTTACCTCCAGAAACTAGTGGATTAGAGGTTAGAGAGGTTTTATTTCAGTCAGGATGAGGCAGGTGAATGCTATATGTGTTGGTAGTATTTTGAGGTGACACATTTATATGCTTAATATGTTGAGGTGAAGTTGGACGTTTATCATAATCCATTCATACAGTTCTTAGAGCTCTTGTTCAGAAGGGTGAAAGCAGGAACATAGAAGGCAAGAGTCAGGTGGCAGAAAAGAAAGAGAATTGAGATATTAGTGATAGGAAGCTAGATTAGAAAGGTTGTTTTAGGGAAGTAAAATACACTATTAGAAAGAGTTTTATTTATTTAACATTTGTTAACTGTTAAAGTCCGACTTGGAACGAGCCAATTTTCAGAGGAGGCCCAGGGAGTAATGCTCCAGATACATCTTTGTAATGTGGGAGGACACCAGAGCACCTGGAAAAAACCCACACAAAAGCAGGGAGGACATGCAGACTCCACATAGACGGCACCCCAGCCGAGAATTGAACTGGGGAATCTCTTGCTGTGAGGCAACAAAGCTACTGCTGCACCACTGCAATGCTGGAAAGTGTGTGTGTGTGTGTGTGTGTGTGTGTGTGTGTGTGTGTGCCCATGCGCGTGTGTGCGTGTATGCCTGTGTGTGTGTGTGTGTGTGTGTGTGTGTGTGTGTGTGTGTGTGTGTGTTAAATGGTTAGGAACATTAATAAGAAAGAAGTAGGAAATCCTCACCAGGATTGGTGTAAGGAGTTAAGAATCTGGTTACATCATAAAAGAAGGAACATAACTAAGGATAGTGCTGTATTGTAGCAAAACAGCTGATGGTTATGCTTCAGCAGGAGAAATATTAAGTACGTAGTTAGACTGCAGGGAACATGTACAGTGTGTAGTGTGTTTAGTAGGACATCAGGCAACCAAAAGTTAAAGAAAGTAGCACCAAGAGGCTAGGATATCCCTCCTGGTGTGAATTAGCTCTTCTGAAGGAAGATAACAAAGTAGTGTGCAGGGCAGGTGATCATTTTGGATGTGTGGGGCAGCGGTATTATTTAGACTCCATTTTAACAAAAGTATAAAATAATATCCAGTAGGGTTACATTTCATTTTGCAAATAAAACTGAAATATAATCATTAAGCATGCAAAAATAAATTGCCAGGTATCAAGAAACCTTTACTGACTACTTAAAATATTCGCATGAAAAGATTACACAAACAAAAATATTCACATGAAAACATTACACAAACACCCTACTCACCACACTGAACAAGTCAAAGTCAACGGTTAGTTGCTTATCTGGAAGCAGGATCCACCAAGTTATGCACACAATCAAGTCACTATACTACAGGTACTAGTATGATTCTATCATAGTCCATGTGGGCATTGATGACCTGACGCATACTTTCCTGGACTATATGAAAAGAGACATTGCTGTTCTCACTCTGAATATCTGTCTCTGGCAGGTACATGCTTTGTATTGAGTGGCATTCGACCTTCACCAAGGATAATGTCACAGTATGAACAAAAGATGATTGACTTCTATAATGGCTTAGTTAAAATTCAATAAAATTATTTTAGTAAAAAATAATAATTGGTTAGTTTCTGATGTCTTTCCAGGGAGATTCAATATTTGTCAGCTTGGGAGGATATGGCTAATAGTCGCCATTGTTTTGCAAAGGATGGTCTGCACCTGTCTCCCCTACACTTCTGAAACTTTATTCACCCCCTTAGAGCCTTTTAAGCAATGTCACCTTGAAAAACCTACTGACATAGCAAATAAAACCCACAGGAGCCTAAAGGTGTTACTGCTCACTGCTTGGAACCTTAACAAGAAACTTCACTCCCTACAAGCTCTCCTCACTCTGGAGAATATAGACATCTGTGCTGTTACACAGACATAGTTTAAATCCACAGGAAGTACTCCGGCAGTGGAAGGTTTCTGTGCCTTCCACACATTTAGACCATCAGCTGCACGACAGGGACAAAAGTTGGAGTCTCAATCTGTATTAGCAGCAAGCATAACTCTACACTGGTTACACGGGATGATGCCCTGGAATTTATCCACATGCAAATCACCATAGACAAAGCCCCATATCATGTCCTAGCAAGCTACAGGTCACCTTCTATGTCCCTAGAATCTCATAGTTCATACCTAGACCTACTGGTGACACTCAACATAAACCAAATAACCTACTCATGGGAGACTTTAACTGCCCCTTTATAGACTGGGAAACATACACTGCCTCATACTCACAGGCACAATGATTCCTGGACTTTATTAACGCAAATACCCATAACCAGATAGTGCCCTCACCCACCAGAGATTCAAGCATTCTGGACCTGGTACTCACCAATATATGAGAGTTCTGCACCCCCCTCCCACACACACACACCCATGCCATATCCTCACTAGTGTGGTCAGACCACAGAGCTGTCTCTTTCAAAATAAAAATCAACTCAGTATACCCAGCAAACCTTGCAACAGTTAGTAACTATTTCAAAGCAAACTATACCCTAATAAATTATAGTTTATCAAATTTCAGTGCCTCTCCCAACCATGAGTTCACAACAACCTATGTAGATTTGTTCACAGAGACCCTGTACACGCATGTAAATGACTGTATAGAGGCTGCTGTACCTACTAGAAGTCACCCAAAACAAACTCTAAAAACAAACTACATTGGTGGAATCCTAACCATAACATGGTATATATCAAAAGAAACAAAGTCATGGCTAATATCAGGAACAGCAACTTCCATGATTATAAGAGCTCTGTAATTAAGCTAATTAGGAAGCTAAGAAAACTGATCAAGTCTAACAAGGCCAATTATGAGGTCAACATAGCCTCACAGGCTAAAGAAAACTGCAAGGCCTTCAACAGCTATGTCCAAAACCTCAAAGGCAGCACACATCAATGTGCTTAACTGGTGGTCAATGGTGCCACCTTTACTGAGCAGAGTGACCTAACAAATTTGCTGGCTGACAAATGCAGCTCAGACTTCACCCCATGCCCCCATCTCCTTCCATTTAATACATACAAGCATAACCCCTAACTATTAACAGAGAGCAGGTCCTGGGGGCACTTGTTAAGGCCAAAGATACAGCCTCAGTAGGCCTCAACAATATCCTGGGATGCCTCCTAAATAGCTGGAAATATGACTTGTCAGGACTACTTGTCACTTTTCAACTATAGCCTCAGAACAGGCTTTGTGCCACAAGGATTGCACTGGTTATCCCACTTCACAAGTGTGGACCATCAACCAACCCTGCAAACTACAGACCTATTAGTCTGTCTAGTCTACTATGCAAAGCCACGGAATGAATTATAATGGAAATAATCAACAAGGACATAGACAACCTTCAGATACTGAACCCAACCCAGATTGGCTTTGTCAAGGGAAGAGCTTAGCTACTAAATCTGATGGACATGTTTCTGAAGGCCACCAAGGCAATGGATGAGGGGGAAATAATGCATACCACCTGCCTGGACATGGCTACGGTGTTTGATACAATACCCTATTTGGGTATAGTTGGCAAACTCAAGGAACTGGGCATACACTCCTACATAACTCACTGGATTGCTGGCTGGTTCAGAGACAGGACCCAGAAAGTCAGGACTAGTGATACCACCTCCACTAGGAGGCCAGGCACCAGTGAGGTACCTCATTGCTTCATGC